>NC_028451.1:42219479-42289838 GCF_000263155.2 Setaria italica | reverse complement strand
CTTCAACGACACGACGACGTCGAGCCCTCTGTCCTGGGCGCGTCGCGAGCCTCTCGCCCGCCGCCAAGTCCTCACCGTTCGTCCCCAACCCGGCCGGCCCGCGGCGGGGCTCCTACTACTACCTCTCCCTGGAAGCGATCACCGTCGGCGACACCCTGTTGCCGATCGACCCGGCCGTGTTCCGGCTCACCGCGTCGGGCCGCGGCGGGATCATCATCGACTCCGGCACGACGTTCACGGCGCTGGAGGAGCGCGCGTTCGTGGTGCTGGCGCGCGCCGTCGCGGCGCGCGTGGCGCTGCCGCTCGCCAGCGGCGCCCACCTGGGCCTCGGCCTCTGCTTCGCGGCGCCCGAGGGGCGGGGACCCGAGGCGGTGGACGTGCCGCGCCTGGTGCTCCACTTCGACGGCGCCGACATGCAGCTGCCCCGGGCGAGCGTCGTGGTGGAGGACAGGGTCACCGGGGTGGCGTGCCTCGGGATGGTGAGCGCGCGGGGGATGTCAGTGCTCGGCAGCATGCAGCAGCAGAACATGCACATCCTGTACGACATCGAGAGTGGCGTCTTGTCCTTCGAGCCCGCCAACTGCGGCCAACTCTAGGATTGGGGACGAATGGACTGTGTCTGGAACATGAGCCCGTAAATGGTGATGTTTGAGAGGTGGTTTCGCGGTACATTTTCTGTCTTTACCAATTACCATCAGCTTGAACTTTGGGTGACATTGTTAGTGTTAGAGTACAAACGAGGATTGCTTGACATCAAAGTTACCATATACTCATATAAGGCCTGCCGTATATTCATATTCTCATATGGTATAGAACCGGCATGGTTCCTGAGATGCCACCCTCATGGCTTCCGCAACGCCGCCCCTGGAGATGATCCCATCTCTCTCTCCCGAGGACTGAAACTGTAGTTTAGGGTTCATATGTCATTGACTAATGACTGATTATTGACCAGCCTAGAGTCTTTCCGGTCTTCTTTTAGATCCAATTTTCTCAATTTCTTTCAAGTCATAGATCCACTTTTGTGTTGCACTTAGCCCTGTTAATTGGGTTGGGTTTATTGGTTTTAATGGTTTGGTTTATATAACAATTTCATTTGAATTGGTTTATAATGAGTTGGCCTGCTAGATGGTTTGGTTTGGTTTGGGTTTTACAAATAAATAGTTTGGAAGGTGTTTGGGGTGTGTGGTATTATTTTTGGATCTAAAAAACTCTCAACCCGTGGGTTGAGACCCATTAAGAACCCAAAAGCCTGGAGCCTCATCTATCAAGAGTCGGACCCTAAAAATAAAACCTCGCGTTCACACCTTAAAATTTTGGATAAATTGATCGAAACTTGTTACAGATGAATTAGTTTAACAGTCCGCTACTGTATGCAAAGTAGTACGGCTGGACTTACATGTGGGGCCCGCGTCAAGAGTCGGACCCTAAAACTAAAACCTCGTGTTCACACCTTAAAATTTTGGATGAATTGACCGAAACTTGTTGCAGATGAATTAGCTTGACAGTCCGCTACTTTGTGCAAAGTAGTATGGCTAGACTTACATGTGGGCCCCACGTTGAGAGTCACATACAAACTCAAAAAAAAAAGTTAACTAATGGATTTTTATTGGGTACCTAATGGGTTCTTATTGGGTTGTAACCATATTTGGCAAGTAATTTGTATAACTTATGCAATGGTAAGTTTGGGGTGGTGTGGTGTGTGATAGTGGAGGTTTGGTTTAGGGTGGGTTATATTTATTTTCTTATAAAAATAGATTGGTGTGGTTACAACATGGGTTACAACCCAATTAACAGGGCTAGTTGCACTTCTCACCCGTTGGCGCTCCACGTCTCGGCTTTGACCTCTCCGGCGCCTCCTCCCTCACGACGATGTGATATGACCCTTGTGACCTTTGTTAATGTGGCTGAATCCTCTACACCGTACCAATCCAACTGTCTACCTAGTAATCGATCCATTTTTGTTAGATCTATGCTTATCATCAAATATTACTTCTTAGGAGGTAATATGATAGATATGTATTTATCTATTTGTTATTTTTTTAAAAATAGAAGAATTAATCAAAATATCTTCAACTAGATCTAATTATCTGTTTTCCCCCAGGAGACAAGTGACATAGTAACATGTTTTCCCACGATGCAACGTGACATTTTGTTTTTCCCAAGATATGAGATGACGTGACAACGCGACATCTTTCCCTTTTCTTTTCTAACAACGTGAGGCAATGTGCGAACTGAGCGTAGGTCAGCTGTGGTAAGCACGACGTACCTGTCGACAGCGAGACGTTAGCGGTGACTTCATCAATCTTGAGGATTTGTAGGCTCAATCTCTTGAAGGTGCTTATAGGGGTAGGGTTGCGTGCGTATATTCATAGGGACGAGTGTACATGCGTGTATATGTCAGCATCTGTATCATGCGATTCAAAAAAAAATGTGAGGCAATGTGGCATTGGGTCACGTTACGCATCGTGATATGTATAAATTACATACTACTCCAGATAAAACTTCATAATCTATATTCTCTAGATGAACTGCATATGATGTTTTGTTTCTCCGTGCGTTAGGAGCTGCGTGATTGCCACGATCCGAAATGCCCAGCGTTTGTTTCTCTACGTGAACGAGGAGCTGCATGATTACCATGATTTTTTATGATTATTTTAATTATTTCAAGGTTTCATTTATTTTAAAAATTAACGGTTGTGATTTTTTTTAGCTCTTACCTCTTTGGAGGTAATCGGATACTTTGGCAAAGCCCGACGCTAAATCATCATTATTGGACTCTTGACCATGATTTTCACGAGTGGCCGCTTCCTGGAGTATCGACTTCTATAGCCGCAACATTGCTTGAGATTCAAGGCACTGTATATTCTATGTAAACAACACACGAGGCTCGATATAAATCATCCAGTTTTCGCAATATATAATTCATGGGTGCAGCCGGGGGCCATAGGCGCCCCCCCCCCCCCCCCCCCCCGCCCCACCCACCCAAAAAAAAGGAGCAAAGCAATTATTTCCACTGAAAATTGAAATTTCAAAAAACTTTAATACTATTGGCCTCTCCTAACAGGATAAAATTTGAATTTTTGCCTCCACCACTGCTCACAGTTAGCATGAGAAATTTAATAGGATACCATAACCAAGAAGACCTATACAAAATACATTACCAAGCAACTACTTTGGATGAAAAAGATGTTTCTTTATTATGGAACCTATGCATCCTGGGTTAAGTACAACAGTAGGCGATTTGCCTGTGGATAGTGTGCTTAAGATGACCTTACCGATCTTAAAATTTACTAGATTAGTGTTTCAGAGGTTTTGCATAGGAGTAGAGTGTGCCTGCGTGCCTTCAAAGAAGTGAAATGTCCACGTGTGTACGTGGCGCTCGCATCCAGCTGTTTGATGATGTCATTAGCTGTGTTATCCACGGCACGCACACCATTAGTTTTGCTGCCAACGGCATGCACATTTATCCAGCGTTGGCCAGCTCCGGCAAGTCCCACTAGTTTTGCTGTCCATGGTGTGCACATCATCATTTCCAAATTCTAGATTTGGGCTTGAGATACAAATATATATTGAATTAGCCTGCGTATTGTGGAAAGGAATCGTAATATTACTCTGGAGAGATCAAATTCAATTCGGTCACCATCATACAATGTTCGAATGCTTTGGTGCTGACAAGGTCAATGGGTCCTTGCTTTGTTTGATCGAAGCAAACCAATGGATAGAAAATGGAGATGACATCGGACGACATGGCGTGCAAACCTGTTCTGCCTCTGCTCACGCTCGCTGCTGTACACATCGCCGGCCTCCTCCCGCCGGTGACTTTCGCGACGAGCCCTCACGGCTTCCGCGCCACCCTCACTCGCGTCCACCGGTATCCCTTCAACTACTCCGCCGCGGCACGCCGCGACGGGCGCCGCCTCGCGTCCCTCTCCAACGCGGCCGCGGGAGGCGCGCACACGAGCACGAGCTCCTCCCGCGGTCTCCTCCAGGCGCTGGTCGAGAACGGCGCGGGGGCGTACCACATGACCCTGTCCATCGGCACGCCGCCGCTCGCGTTCCCGGCCATCCTCGACACCGGCAGCGACCTCACCTGGGCGCAGTGCGCGCCGTGCACCGCGTGCTTCGCGCAGCCGACGCCGCTGTACGACCCGGCCGCCTCCTCCACGTTCTCAAGCCTCCCCTGCGCGAGCCCCCTCTGCCAGGCGCTGCCGGGCGCCTTCCGCGCCTGCAACGCCACGGGCTGCGTCTACGACTACCGCTACACCGTCGGCTTCACCGCCGGGTACGTCGCCGCGGACACGCTAGCCGTCGGGGATGCCTCGTTACCCGGCGTCGCGTTCGGGTGCAGCACGGCGAACGGCGGGGACATGGACGGGGCCTCGGGCATCGTGGGGCTCGGGCGCGGCGCCCTGTCCCTCGTGTCGCAGCTCGGCGTCGGCCGGTTCTCGTACTGCCTCCGCTCCGACGCGGACGCCGGCGCCAGCCCTATCCTGTTCGGCTCCCTGGCGAACGCGACGGCCGGCGACAGGGTGCAGTCCACGCCGCTGATTCAGAACCCCGTGGCGCGACGCGCACCGTACTACTACGTCAACCTCACCGGCATCACGGTCGGCGCGACCGACCTCCCCGTCACGAGCGGCACGTTCGGGTTCACGGCGACCGGCGCGGGTGGGGTGATCGTGGATTCCGGCACGACGTTCACGTACCTTGCCGAGGCGGGGTACGCGATGGTGAGGCAGGCGTTCGTGGCGCAGACGGCCGGGCTGAGCACGGTGAACGGCGCGCCGTACGACTTCGACCTCTGCTTCGCGGCTGGTGCGGCTGTCGTCGGCGACGTGCCTGTGCCGAGGCTGGTGCTGCGCTTCGCGGGCGGTGCGGAGTACGCCGTGCCGCGGCGGATCTACTTCGACGCCGTGGACGAGCGCGGGAGCGTGGCGTGCCTGCTGGTGCTGCCGACGAGGGGTGTGTCCGTGATAGGCAACATGATGCAGATGGACCTGCACGTGCTCTACGACCTCGACGGCGGGACCTTCGCCTTCGCGCCGGCAGATTGCGCCAACCTTTGATTTTGCTGTTCTCCATTCACAGCTCGGGAATTGTGTTTCATCTTGCGCGTATTCTTGCTTTAACCTCTGGTTTGTTGTTCGCCATTCAGGTGTTCTTTTGTGCCGTGCAGTGCAGAGACTGAATTTCGTTGGTTATTTATAGCTCCCTTGACATACAACTCTTGATTATGAAAACAGAACAAGTAAGGAATTGTTGGAACTTTTCTAGATTTACTCCCTCTATTCAAAATGTAAGTTCTCTTAGTTTGACCTTAAATCAAACTTATTTAACTTTCACTTAAGTTCACAGAAAATATCTTAACGTCTACTACAATACTAATATATGCTCTATAAAAACATATTTCAAGATGAATTTAATAAAACTAATTGAACTGAGGTTGTAGATGTTATATGCATTTTCTATAAATTTAATCGAAGTTACATTATTACAAAATGGAGGGGGAGTAGTTAAGGAGCTGGTAAAGCATGGAGTTTGCGAGGGCACAGACTGGAAACTAATCTCAGAAGTTTGTCCACTTTCCTTTCATCTTTTATCAGCCATCCCATTTCTCCATCGGGTCCTTCACATCCCTTTTCCATTGAAAGTCATTAAAAAAACTTGGTATCAAGAATTACTCAAAGATGTTTCTGAAAAATATATCATTACCAAAATATGTTAGTGGAAAGCTACTTAGTGAAAATGAAAATATTATCAAAGACTTGCAACATGACAGTTACCAATTGAGTACTGCAGATTAATGATTGAAAGACTGAGACGAAGACATCAGTCAGTAATTCGGGAGAGCAATGTCGAGGGCTACGGCGAGGGCGAAGGCGGCACAGATGAGCACCACAAACAATGGGGCTGCAACATATGCGCTCGAAAGGACTCGTATAATTCCCAAACATCCAGCTCGCCGCCTTGCCGCTCTCACCATCCCATATAGCGGTGCATTCCAAATGTCAGGGATGGATAGGATGGAAGCCGAGGACACCATGTACAGAAAGACAATAAGCCCGCGATTGGCATTACCAAGCACCAGGTGAAACCCGAAAGGGAACGCCGCGATAGTGAACAGGCCTGACAGGGGCAGCAACGTAGACGCACGCGCCTTGTGCAGTACACGTTGCGCGCGTGGAGCTTCCTTAGTGCCACCATAGATAAGGCAGAAGGTCGCTACGATGGAGCAGAAGAAGGCCATGGCGTCCGACACGACGAATGCTCTGAAAGCAAACCGTCTCGCCATCACGGCAGCCCCTGAACCCGGGCGGTCATCTGCGACGACACCGCCCGGCACGGTGAAGGCTGCCGCGAATGCCACGGTAGCGATCAGGACCGATCCAATCGTTCCTGTCTTGGAGAAATCTTCTTCTTCTTTGTCAGAGGATGCTTGTTCCTTGGTGGGCTTCTTGTCTGCAAGTAGAGGGTGGACCGATTTGGAATTGTCTGTTTTTTCCTGTGCTGACCGTTCTCTGATACGGTCAGCACGATATGGACTAACTTCAACTCCACAATATCTCAGACAAATTGACACAATGGTATTTGGACTCTGTGGACAAAAAGAAGAAACCAATTTAATAGGGGTGAAGATGACCATTTCACAACGAATTGTTAGTGCGCATGCAGTGTTACCCTAGTACTGAAAGTGTGAAATTACGAAAGAACGCCTGAAACATGGTAATTTTGCTCCTCATCATGGAAGCCATCGTTTGTATCAAGCCATCTAGGGTCTATGAAGAAATTTATACGCTGTTGCCTTCGCTGCCCCTGCGCCCGGCCTGGGCGGCGAGGTCGGCCGGGCGCTTGGTGGTGTCGAGAGCGCGGCCGGCGAAGCCTCCAAGTCTACCATCGGCGTTGAGCTTGCCCTGCTGTCCTGAATCTTTTTTCCAATCAAAATGAAGACTCGATCTCTCTTTTCAGCTTGGATCTTGATGCATCGAGTCCAAATCCACCATCAGAGTTGAGCGTGGGGAGGGGATGCGCAGGGAAGGGGCTCCGCGCCTTCGCCCATCGGGAGCGGAAGACGCCTGCCACCGGGAGTACGCGCCCTCCCCCTCTTCCTTCGCGCCCGTGCTCGTCTCGCAGCCGAGCCCCCTCCCCAGTCCCCCCACGCGCTTGGACTTGGGCTGCCGTGCGCGAGTGCGCTGCGGCCAGGCCTCCTGAATCAGTCGCCGCTACCGCCGCCGTGGGCAGTCGCCGCCGGGGAGAGGCGCGCGGTCGCTGCGGAGGAGGCGCCGATTTGTTTCTCGCGTGCAAGACGAGGGGAGGATGGGTTTAGCCGATTGGGCAAAGTCGGCCGCAGGCAAAAGGATGCATAGGGTAGCGGGCGGCGGAGAGGTGGCGGCGGAGCAGGGGAGCCCCTCGCGGCGGCCGGCGGCAGGGAGCGGCCGGCTTAATCCCCAAACTAATAGCTGATCTGAACAAATTGAAGGACAAAGCCTATCTTACTCTGGTGCTGCAGTTGTGGGCGCCAGCGTAGCATTATCATGCTTCTTGCAGCGCTGGTAGGTCTGACCAGCAAAGGCGTACACAAATCACGATCCGTCTACTTTATGCTTTATTTTATTCAAATCTGCTATCTATGTTGTTCCTATGATCTTATTTTGCTTGGTTATAGCGTATTGATTTGTGTTCCTTCCATTTTGTTCAATATTTCGCAGGATCAGTTGACTGCTCAGATGCCCAGTTCTCTGTGCAGCACTTGTTCCGTAAGTTAGGGAATGAGGAGTTTATTGGTCAGCGGATAATCCTTGCAGTTTCTCAAAAGATCTCGAATGCATCAGAAAGATTACTTCTGGTTGATCCTTTTGATGATGCTTTCCCTGAGATCCATGGCAATATATTCATCATGTAAGCTGACTGTCAATTCATTCTGATTTAGATTTCATTGGAAGAGTCTTGACTACTTAAGTCAATCTTGATTGTCCATTGTATTCGTTTTAACTTTCTCACTTGGGAGTTAAGAAACAAACATTTGACTTCCTTGGCGTTGAATTATGGATGAAAACGTGATCTACTTCAGCATTTTACACATTGCCTGCTTCCTGATTTCATATATGGAGGATGTGTCAGACTGTCACTAATCTGTTTCTCTGTATGTATTTGTAAGGCTACCGGTTTTACTATTTGGCTAATTCTTTTCAAGTTTGTTAAGATGCACTCAAGTATCTGAATATTATTTCCTTTTTATTGGCTTTACTCATTAATTTTCATCCAAAACAAGCTATACTCTGATACTTGTTAGAGCCATGAAATCTCTGAAGAAATTCTATTGATGGATGATTGATAATTGTTTATCTTGATTTAATTCTTGTTACTGGACATAATAATTAGTTGCTGTACTTTACTATATCACTGTACTTTGTCCCATGTTGCAGGATTCAGTTAATCGAGTTCCTAATAACTGATTACATGAAAGATTGGCTTTGTTGCGAGCATTTTGACAAAAGTTAGTGCTTTTGTGCCCTTGACGGTCCTATTTTCTATTTGCTATGCTGTATGAATTGCATCAGTACTCAATATGATAGTGTAGACATCCTCACTTGAGCTGAGGAGGACACACCAAATCCATTGTTTTTTACTGTGCTAAATCTTCTGGTTCAAATGGTTGCAGTCAAATATCTTTCATTGCTTTATTATGCTGCTGTACTACATAGTTGAGTGCTATATTTTGATGTACAGCCCGTAGACATCCAATAAGTGGAATAAAAATTTAGTGATGGAAATAAAAAATGTTATTAGTTTGAAAAACACAATTGATCTTTTACCGTAGCAACGCATGTGTATTTTGCTAGTAATTAATAAAACTGTATGAACACAAACACAATCGGAATGACATGACAATGTAGGCTGAGTAAACTGGAAGTAGCTCTACAAATTATAAGGGGAAACATACATAAGTAATAATAGACTCCGCTTTTGAATTTTCCATGCCCTATGTGTACTCGTTTCCTTATTTTTTGTGTTCAGATTCTAGGCTGATGATGATGTAAGAATTTGGCTACGTGCGATCGCAAAGGCAGGAAACTATTTTCTTTATCTAAAAAAATTAAAGGGGAAAATATGTAGAAAGTCGGTACAAGATATAAATTTACCGGGAAGTATTCGTAGAGCGCTGCAGCAAGGTCTCCAGCAGTCAGACCATCCTTGTTGACGATATTCGTGTCCACGCTCATCGTCTCCAGTAGTGTACTGACGATCCGAATAAATCCGTACTTCACTGCTAAATGGAGCGGTGTGTTTCCTTCGTAATCCGTCCCATTTAACAATGTAGCAATGGTGTACTTTTGGCAGATAAAGCGAACCAGCCGGTAACTATTATGCTCAACGGCACAATGAAGCAAGTTTCTTCCTTTGTCATCAACCATTTTGTAGTAGCCGGGGCATTTCTTGAAGAGAGTATCAATAATTAGCGTCGCCCGACCATTCAAAAGTAGCTGCTTCAGCTTTAGCCACGTGAATTCTCGATATTCCTTTGTATTTCTCATCAAACGAATGGCATCTTCTTCTGGAAATATAGCAGCAGTATGCACCGGAAATAGACCATGGTTGTCACTAATGCGGACTTGCTCTGCAGATGTAATGTCATCTAGGAACAGTTGAACAGTACGGAGTCTTCCATACATCACTGCAACTTGGAGAGGCGTTCTCCCTGTAGAATCAACTCTGGTAAGCAAAGTTGGACCTTGAGGCTTCCAACTCAGTATTTCTTGAGCCATTTCTGAATGAAAAGTAGCAGTTTGTCACAAAGAGATATATAGATAGACCACAACTTACTCGGAACAAACCCCCCGAAACGAGCCATTATTTCTCAATTTTAGAAGAAATTCTTTAGCAAAAAAAAAATAAAGGAGTCGAAACATTGTAAACGTAAATGTTAAACATAAACATTCTTAGTTGTCTGTTCAGACTAAACGACCATTTAAATGGAATAAACAATGACTGATTAAACTTACACGGCTAACCACTTTAGACGAACAAAGATGTCATAGAAGTATATAATAAATAACAAAAGAGGGGGCGGGCATTGTAAATTCTGTTGTACCATGGCTAGTCGCTGCAGCGGCGGCATGCAAAGCAGTCCGTCCTTCGGGACCAGAAAACGACGCCGGCGACGGCGTTCCATCAGGCGACGCCCGTAGAAGCGTCCGGACCAACTCCTGTGAGCGTATGGACGCCGCCAAGTACAACGGTGAGGAGCCGTCTTCAGTTTCTACCGATGCTAGCTCGGGAGCCTCCGTCATAAGCAGCTCAACCACCCCGGCACAGCGGTGCCGAACAGCTTCATACAAGGCGGTGGCGGCCAGGCAGTTCCTGGCCCGCAGCGCCGCCGCCAATTCCCCCGCTCGGCCGCCGGCGCGCATCGTCGCCACGAGGCAGGCCGCCGCCTCTCGGTGACCTTCCCTTGCAGCGCAGTGCAGAGGCGTGTCGAGGAACGTGTTGCGTGTGGCGGCGAGCGAGGGCGTCCTCTCGCAGATGAGCGCCGCCAGGTCGGCGTGGCCGCGGCTGGCGACAAGGTGCAGCGCCGTGTTCCCGTTGCTCGTCACGCCGAGGAGGCAGCTCGTCCCCGGGCACGGCTGCGCCGCCAACGCGTCTGTCGGCGCCGTGGCCTGGACGTTTACGGCGACGTGACCGCTTGTCTGATCCTCTCTTCTTCTCAGTAGCTCCTGCAGAGCCGCTGCGTCGCCGGCGGTTAACACCCGAAGCAATTCTAGGTCCAGGGACATGTAGCAAGGGCCGGTTCCCGCCATGGTTGCTTACGAACTTGGATCGCGGCCAACAGTGCTGCTTTCTTTAGAATATAGGACTCACGTTATGTTCTCTTTGCTGCTGAGGTTTCTAGAGATAGTGTACTTATAGAAGATGATGGAGGAATATATGCATAAACCCTAATGTCTGGGGTGGAATAAAGAGCACGCGTCAGCCACCAGTCTTTCTTTTTAGATGAACAAGCAAAGCACCCGCCCGGGCCCGACACTGGGAATCCGATCCTGGCCACCCTCTAGCGTGGGTATCCCGGGAACCCGGGCCTACTTGCACGTGATGCGTTTGGCCACATCGAATCTTTGTGTTTGGAACCGGACCAGGGTTTGGCCAGCCCAGCTAGATAGACTTGCACACGACGTATGAACTGCTTTCTGCTTTGCTCTTCAATCTTCATTGTTGAGTCATCATAGTAGGGACGAAAGATTGCCATGGCTCGATGATCCAGTGTCACTACCTGGCATTAGGGCGACACGGATAGAATCATGTGTGAAAGATTGTTTTCAGTTACTATACCTAATACCTGCATCGACTTCTTCCTAACATATTCCGCTTTTGTTTACTATATGGACCGGTCTCAACCATTTCATGTCATAACGACTTGACTGGCAGCATGGATGCTCTCGGATGTTCCTTGTCGGTGTCCTCCCTCCATTTCAAATATATAGACGTTGTTTGCTCTTAATTTCTCTCATATACTATATTTATCCATATGGTTTCCAAAGAAAAATGTTGCACAATATTTGTCCATTGAGCATGTCGAGGGTATACACTATACCCCTAATTAAATGATTTGATAGAAGATAACTGTTGTATTATGATAGTTACTAGGGGTATGTATGATCATTTCACAAACTAGTAGAGTATCTAGTAAACAAAATATTTGTATCAATAGAGATTTAGTTAACTTCAATTGTATATTTATAGAAAATAAATACATGCTGCAATGATATATTTCAAAACACCTAGTAAACAAGAATTTTAGATAGACACTTAGCATCATGTGAATTTTCACCTTTTTTTCTTCCACTTCTAGTAAACAAAAATTTAAATTCATAGAAAATCTAGCAGAAATTAAAATCATTGACATATGAATGACATTTTTCAAACAAAAAATAGATGCAATAACCACCCACAGTTAATACATGCAATGATAAATGAAATGAGTAAGACGTTCTCCAACACGGCAACATGGAGGAAATATAATACCATCATCTGAAAATGCAGATATGCCAACTGACGATGGATCAATCAGACAACCACACTCTCTGCTAATATCCCCCACCATCGTTGTAACATCCCGCTTTTTAGAGCATCTAAAATACACACTTTTAAAAAAAATTCCTTTAAACTAAGCATATACTCTTCTCCCAAATATCCAAAACCCTTTCTACAAATAAATCTTGCATAAAATAACAACATATGTGTTGCATAGTTTTGCTCTAGGAATATTTTCTTAATAATATTCTTCCTAGAATATATTTGAATTAAACCCATCCAAACCCTATTCAAAGTTCTTTCTGAATATTATTCAAATATTTGACCCAAACTCCTTCCATCATGAAATCCTTTAGACCTCCAAAACACTAGAAAAATATCTTCATAAATCCCTTTCCCTAAAATCCTAGGGATTAATAATCAAATTTAATTTGAATATTAATTCCAAACCAAAACTTTACAAAAATATTAGCTACTCCTAGACATACAACTTTTCTAGACCTCAAATCCCTCCAAAAGGTTTCAACTTCATGTCTCATCAAAGCCCCACCTCAAATCCTATTCAAATTTGAAATACAAAATCCTCATAAAACAAATGAAAAGCCTTCCCATAATAAAACGGGCTGCCAACCTCCCATCTGGCCCGCTCATTCTTTCGGCCCGGCCTCCCTTTTCCTTTGCCCCGCATTCGCTTTGGCCCACCAGAGCGGCTCGGCCACTCACTCGCTCGCCTCGGCCCAACGCACGCATCGGCCCGCCAACACGTGCGGCCCGGCCTGCCCGGCTCGCCTGCGCACACTGCTCGTCGCGCCGCTGCCGGCGAGGAGCGAATACCTCCGCTCAGCTGCGACCCGCCACCGCGGTGAAATCCCGCCACCGCCGCAGTAACTCCCCGCCACCTCCCATGCCAGATCCACCCCCCTCGTTGCTGCTTCTCTTGCCTCCCACAAAACCACCTCGCCCCAAACCCCGCTGCCCATACCGCCTGCCCCGAGCTAGTTTTCCCCTCCGCCTCGCCATGCAAAACCGGCCATCCCCCCTCACCAGCAGTGCAACCCCCCTCCCCTCCCCCTTTTCCTTACCGCCAAGCAAACCCGAGCTCCCCGCGCCTATAAATAGCGCGCCACCCCTCTCCCTTGCTCCACACCGGGCCGGCTGCTCCAAACTCCCCTGCTCATCGCGGCCGCGCTCCTCCTCTCACTTCTCCACCACCACGACACCACCAGGAGACTCCTCACGAGCTCTGCTTCCTCCTGGTGGTGCTACTATCGCCGGAGGTGGCCAGAAACGCCGTCTCGGCGTGGCTCCAGCGAGCCACCTGACGGCGCGCATGGCGCACGGTGGCGCCGCCCGGCCACCGAGCCGAACCGGTATGCCACGCCGTCCCCTCCCGTCCCCCTCCATCTCACCCCCTCTCTCTCACTCGCCCTGACGTGCGGGCCTGGCCCCAACGCCATCCGCCCCACCGTCCCCTCCTCCACTTCCCTGCCGCATACACCCAGCGCACGTACAGCACACTCATCCGCACCCCCGGTCTACGAACCCGTGGTCCACGGACAACAGCACAGTAACCAACGGAACCGGCTGCTTGCGCCAGCCGCTTTAAAATTGCTATGTGCACTCGGACAAATGCACACCAAAGTTCACTTTAAGTCCTTCCACATCTCCAAAACTTCCCCAAAAATAGTAGAAAATATTCCAAACCTATTAATGTACTCCATTGCCAATGTTCATCTCAAATTCATATTATTTATACATATCACCCTTTCTTCTAAATAGAAAATCCCTTCTTGTGTACACAAGAATTTGCACTTGAGCCATCCATCTTCCAAAAAATCTCAAAAAATTCCTAAAAACACTACAAAGCCACCCAAACCCATTTCCATAACCATCTTTGGTCACCTTGCTAGGCTCCGCCCTAGTGGTCGAAGTGATTCTATCGAGCAAGCTTTGGCCTCCATCCGCTTGATCTTGCCTAGCCCCATCTATCGCCCTGTGACTATCCTCGAGCACCGGGCTAGGTCGAAGTGGTGTCCGTCGAGTGAGCTCTCAAGCCATTGACCCCAAGCAACACCCAAACCCATAGAAACTTGTCAAAGCTCCACCCATCACAAGGCACACCCCGGGATAAAGCCGAGCTCATCGTACAAGTTTCCTCTCACACCCCAGATCCATCCAACACCCAAGCTACATCTAGGATATGTCCCACAACTCGGTCGTTATACTCAAACCCTACATATTGATCTAATCTAGCCATTATGCCACCCAATTGAAACCCCAAATATCGTCTCCTCCTAGCCGTTATGCCGCCCGATTGAAACCCTAATTCTTGACCAACCTAGCCGTTATAATGCTCAACCAATATCCCAAATATCATCCAAATTCTAGCCAATATGCTGCCCGATCAAAATCCTAGATATCGATAAAACCTTGTGTGGCAGAACCGGCCAAATTAAACTGGCTTAAGTGTGCTAACCATCATCTTAATGGTTAATTCGGTCACACGTACTTAAAACGGTGTAATCCAACAGTCTGTTGGGTCAAGCCCGATTCAACCACTGAATATCTCGATCGAAACAACATGCAACAAATCTCACACGGAGGTGAGCGCAGATGATACAACATGATATTTCAGTTCACAAACATAGAGTTCCTGTCTTAATTTAAAAACCGAGTTCGAAATTCATAACAGATTACAAGCCAGAGTTCTCAAATAAAATACAACGGAAGTCTAAATGATAGAGCGCGAATAAAGATACATGACAACATGAGTAGCCTGCCAACATGTCATCCAACACGAGACCACCTCAAGGAGAGGTCGAAGACCACTCAATCGACCACCCTTCAGGTAAAGGATGGCCATCCCAAGGTTGACCGGCAACCAGCTCTATCGTTTCTTCACTAAGACCTGAAAGTAAACAACAAAGCAAGACTGAGTATACTAATACTCAGCAAGATTTACCTGACTATGGTATATACTTAGCCGACTCCTAGTATGCCAGGCTTTTGGCTGAGGGGTTTGTTTTGCCAGAAAGCAACTAAGAATGGATCCTTACTTTCTAATTTTAGCATCCAAATTAAAGTTGAGCTAACCATTCTAAGTGAGCAATATTTTCAAAACTTTTTAGCGTGGAAAAAATAATTGATTAGGTAACAATATCAACATCATTCTTATTTCTTTTCGTTCCACTTCTTACTATGATGTGACACGGTGATCAAGATTCTCTTAACCGAGAGCGGCGGTGAACTGATTCGATTTATTAACCTTGCAAGGTGGACCTATACACATGACATATGCATGCCCCGTCGCGCCGCATATGGCAAATAGTTCCCTTAAAGAGCGATGGCATTTGAGAACTCCTACGACCCTTGAGTGCTAATCCCCACCGGTACCTCCCCGGACCAGCCATGAGTTACTGACTAGCACACGAATAGGAAACAAGACCAACTCAATCTACAATCGCGCAATGAGGTACTAGGTTTTACCAATTTCAACTACCTCTTACTTCCAGCATGTGTATAGTACAGTCCAAACTCGATTAGCCGGGCCACAACGAACGGAACTTAATTGACACGGGCGGAGCACAACCAACAACGCTAACTTCAACTTCATATCTATCTTCGCCTGGTCTCCAACTTTTCTTTCTTCAGTGATTCATTCTCAAGTAACTTGCCATAATATCAAAAGGTCCTATGTCTTGCGAACGATAGGCAATCACTTGACTTCTACCATTCTTAATTAAGCATGTCACTTTTATCGACCTACACATGCTAGTATTGACCTGGGAATCCTAGGGATCATGCAACTAAGGTTTCATTCAACTCCTAGGAACCTAATGCATAAAAGTAATACGCAAGTAGTAACATTGCATAGTTTTGAAATTATTGGTCATGCTCTAGTGCTTGCCTTCCAAACTAGCATTGGGCTCTTCTGAACTTTGGTTCAGGTCTTGTGGCGCTTCAACTGGGGAGGCTTCGAGCTGCACACTCTCGGATGCGACGATCAATTCATAAAGATCGTCGACTAGCGGGTTATCTACATGGCAATGCAAATGTATGAGTTGATTGAAAGACGATGACACATGCATAACATCCATTTTAAAGAGTGCAGCAACTCAATCATACAGGATTAAAAGTTCAAAGGAGAGCATCAAGACATAGTGTTACCTACACAAGAAACATGCTCATGGCTAAAACCATAGCAATACACACTAGAGGCTAAACAAAAAAGCTTATGCAGTAACCATAATGATTTTGCTAGTGAACTTTTCAGAGATGAATATACTACTGATAGAGAGCATAAAGACTAATTTATGGGCCTACAAAACCTAGCAGCAAGTATCTTTAAAAAAACTAACTTTCAATAGGAATAAGTGTTCAGGAAGCATCTGTTGGTAAACGATCATGAATGGTTTACAGGAGCTTTCTCCCTACACAAGCAATTTACTGCAAAAAGTTTAGCTTTCTTGAACTACTACAGAATTTACTAAAAATCATACATGATAAAGCTGCAGATATGAAGAAGGGATTATAACTAGAGTTCTATCATCTGTTTAGTGCTATAAACTTTCCAGAATAGTTTTCAACACTAGTATATATTACTGTGAATTTATCAGGATTTTATGAGCAAGAGAACTATTTATTCCAAATTAAAGAGATTAAACAACATGCATTTTAATAAGCAATAGAAACACATATTTCACAAGAACAAGTATTTTTACAAGGTAGATATGAGCATCAGGAAGCCAACAAAGTTTATTTTGTATTTTATCATTTTTTATGAGTTTATACGGATTTCCAAAGTTTCAGCCATTTCAACTAAAACTAAATTAGAAAAAGAAAAAGTTACTTTCGTAGATAGGTCCTCGGAATAAAACTATCCTAGCGGATCTACCCTTTCTTTTGCACTAAAGCCCCTAGATCTAGCACTAAGGCCCCTTGAACTTTTCCACCTTAGCACTTAAACCCAACACTTAATGAAAAACCCCTTGGAACTTCTTTTGCTCTCAGACATAACACCCCCACCACCTTCCTCCTCGGGACAGCTCACGGCCGGCGGCGGCAGCACATCGATGCTAGTGTGGTGGCGCATTCCCCCACCCCGATGACTACCCCTTCGCCTTCCCCATGACCTGGCGCACCTTCTCCCCCTTTTTTCCCTCAAAACTCTAACCCTAGCCTATCCCTTGACTAGCGGCGGCGCACAGCCGGCAGCGAGCTCGAAATCGAGCGTGGCAACTAGTCTAAATCCAAGAAAACGTGAGCGCATCACGGCCAGGAGCTTACCACGGGTTGATTTTAGCTTTTGGTTGGAGAAGAGGAGGCTGGGAAGGTGGGCGTCGACGGTGAGGTGGGTGGTGGTGGGTGGCGGCACTGGCGGTGGCGGGAACTTCAACCTCCAGTGATGAGGGCCATGGTGGCGGGCAAGGTGAGGTGGAGAGGGTAGCTGGGAGGGTTGGCTAGGTGGAGGCGGCGATGATTTGGAAATGGTGGGGCAGAGCTCGCGGATTTAGCCGGCAGGTGGAATGGCTAGCTCGGCTTGCTCTGTTTAGGGGAGGAGGAGAAGGAAGAAAGGCGAGGGAAGTAAAGAGAGCGAGAAGGGAGACATGAGGCGAATGCCGGGCGAGGATAAGGGCAAAGTTCTTGGACGTGCTCTGGCCAGCAGTGGCGGGGATGGGCACGAGCAATGGTGCGGCCAGGCGCGATAGTGGTGATGACGATTGAGGAGGTGCTATCGTGTCGTCAGCAGTATGGGCAGCGGAGTCGGTGGTGACGGAACGGCAGTGGTATAGCGCGCGTAGATTTGACGGCACACGTGCGGTTGACTGCGAAAACATGGGATAGAGGGCTCGACAGTGTGGGCGTGATGCAAGCGGCGGCGTGCGCTCCGTCCTACCACCCACAGCCGAGGATAGAGGGAGTGAAGGAGGGAGAAGACAGAGTGACAAGTGGGCCCATGCAATTTTTCTGAAAATCACTTGGCATGTAATTTTGAGCTGCTTCACACAATTTCATTTGATCAATTTAACAACAATTAAAGTGCTCAAGCAATGCAATGCCATGATGCTCCATTATGCGCTATTGAAGTTTTCTAATCCTAATATTAACACTGGAAGTGTTACACCTTGCCGTTATGCTACCCATCCAGAACTCTAGGAAACCCATTAGTAATTTCCTAGAAATTCTTTTAAGCTCCAACCATTCAATCCATTAATTATTTAGAAATCCATTTCGAAATAATTAATGAATTATTCTTCTTTACCTGGGATTATTCATTAAATATCGGATAATTCCCAAAACCTCCATTGTCTATTATTTCCTAAACTAGATATTGATTGTTAGAATTGTTTGCTTGTTTATATGCTTGTGTGAGCTGAGGATACGCCTAATCGGAGGCCTAGGATCAAGAAGGCTTTAAGTCGAAGGTCGAAGTCGTCCAAAAGATGAGTAGAAACATTAGCTTGATCAGGCTCTCCGATGAAGACTCCAACAAGAAGCCAAGGATCTAGAAGACGAGAAGCCAAGGCCTGGTCAACCTAGGAAGCACAATGAAGGCAAGTCCTAGCACCAACCTCCTTGATCATATTTTCATCCTATTTTTATAGATAATAAAATATACCAAGATAACAAATTGCCTTGCATATCTTATAAAACCATAGGGACAACCTACCTCTATTTTCTTCCTCACCTTGACTTAAAGCCATTTCTAACCAAAAATCCTATTAATGGTCTCGATCATGACTAGATCGATGACCGAGCGTCATTTAGAATTAGATTTCTTAGGAACAATATAAATGCAATGCTTTTATGAAAAACCCTCAAAAGGCGTGAGTTTTTATGTTTAATCTAAAATAAACCAACTAAAGAGAGTTAGAAACCATTAAGGACATGACATGAAAGTAAGAGGAGAACCTCAGTGGAGGATCTTGTCCCAAGAGCTTACTTTGGTCGCATAAGGACTGGTTCACGGGCAAGTCTTTCTAGTGAAACGTGCAACCTTATGTGTCAAAAAGGTACAACCTTCGAGGGTACCTATTCATGTGAGGCCTTGATTCACACCCCACTAGTTGAACCTAGAAATCCATCCCAAGGGGCCACGGGTGGGCAACGGGTAGACTGGAGCAAGACCTTCGCTTCGCCCTAGGTCTTGTCGGCATGGGTCATAGGTGGAGGTCTAGAGTGGTCTGGTGGTATTGTATACCACATTTATGATGCATCTTTTGCTCGGGATAATGGATGATGTATGACCCCTGTTTAGACCCCAGTCGTATCCGTGGATGTACCTAGGGGATATTGTCTAGAGATAGACACCGACGGGTACGGGTCTCGTAGGTCAGTACCGCTTTACGGATGGTATGGGCTGATCGAATGTACGGTTAAAGTGTACAAACTTTCCAGAGTATAAATCTATCTGGATAGTCGAGGCTCACAGTTACGAGCCCACATAGTCAAAGTTCCTGTTGATTAATAATCATGTGTTCATAAACATGTGTGTTGGTGAGATGGAGCTAAGGCCCTAAGAGAGTAATTTGGAGAATGAGGCGTATGCCGGCTCAGGACCCTGACGGTCTTTGAGGCTCCTTAAAATATGGGAACTAGTAGGGGAGGTAACATTCCCTCCAAGGCTAACAACTTAATAAAATTGTTTCCTTTTTTTACCTCTTTCCGAAACTCACCTCACCTTGCACAAAATAGGTTTATTGATAGAATCAAACCTCATACCCTTTCCTTGATTTTCCCCTGCATTTAATATAATTTCAACGCTAGGATTTGCTGAGCACCAACCATAAGTATACTCAGACTGCTTTCATTGTACAGAGATAGGATTAATGGTGCTCTAAATTTATTTTGCTTGTGGAATGGGTGACCGCTTCGCTCTCCTCTACGTAGAGGTGAAACCCTTTTTATATGATTTTATGCATCTTTTATTGTTTTGATGCTAAACTGTAGTGATGACTGTATCAGTTACTGATCCAGGGACTGATATAGGTAATCAATGGGATTTCCGGAAGGAGGTCCCTGCAATCGTTTAGGTCAAACTCGTTGAATAATCCTATAAATACAAAAATAGAGAAAGACCACAGTCAAAACAGTTTGAAAGCACATAGTCATTACCACATAACAAAGGAATAACTTATATCACCAGTCTGGGTGCTTCCAAAACGGATGTCCGGTAATGGGAGTTGTTTTGTTGATTCTGGTTATCTTGCAAAACGGCGTGGATTGCAGTGGATGTTCCGTGCCTGATGCTTGCCTTTTAAATTAGGTAGTCTTAGTGAACTGATGATAAACAATTTAGGCCAGCATCATACCAGACACATTATGCAACATGTTCGATGATTTGGCTTTGGTCTTTCTACGCTAGTAATTTTCACGGGCCTTTGCACGCTTCTTATCCTTCTCTTCCTCCGTCAAATTGGCATATGTTTTCCTTTTCCTTTGCCTCATACGTTCGGCCAGATCAATATTTTCGATTCCTTAACCATCAGCAGTTTAAAAAGACTAACACATGACTTGCAGAATGGGCAAACAAACAAATAATATGGGGAGCCAGGGAAAAGGATACAACCATCAGATTCTCCTCTCAATCTCTTATGACCACGGCCATACCTGCTGGCCGGTGTTGTATTTGTCACATCTCCGAGTGGGCGAAATAGAATAAAATCACGGGTTCCAGCACATCTACCATGAAAATCATATTGCATCGTCACATTGATGATCTTAATTAAGGCCCAAGCAAAATATAGGTTCAAGTAAATGTTGGTTATTCCTCAGAATCTACGAGCACGTATAAATAAAAGAAAAATAAGTATGAAGCTTTGTCTTAAAACAAAGCTTGATGCTGTATCAATTTTCTTGCTTGCTATCCCCTTATCTTTATGCTATAAATTTTTTTTGCTTGCAAGCTAGACTCCGTTGAGGATTTTTAAACGTGCATAGGAAAATGATGTTCTACGTCAATAGATACTGTCGAAATCAGGACTGAACTAAATGGTCGTGATCCACCACTGCTCTACATGTTTAAGATGCGATAGAGAGATTGAACTTAAACCTGTAGGCGTGACCACCCCACCGTGGACGGAGGAATAGGGGGCCGCTGATCTCCCTCGTGCTAGTCAAGCTGCCTAGAGCTCCATCCGTTCGTTGTCACCTTGTACTGCTGCTACTAGTGCGCTAGAAGCCTAGAACACAGTAATCAACATGAGTGCCAAGGGAAAAAGGAAGACACCGTGGAATCAAATTACAACAATTCACCAACTCACCCATACGAGCTCCGGCGAGGTGATCACCATGACCAAGTCTTGCCGCGGCCACGAGCACCGGCCAGGTGATCACTACGAACACGAGCAGCCGATTTTAGACGATCTGTTTTTGCACGTGGGAGTCGTCCCGTAGATGGGCCAACGGCTGCCGGCAACCGGCCGCTGCTCTGACTGCCACGAGCACCGGCCAGGTGATCACCACGAACACAAGCGATCTGTTTTTGCACGGGCCAAGGGTGCTCCCAGGGCCTGACTGCAAATTATCGTGACCCTCCCAGGGAAAGGGCGCTAAAGAAGGCAACTCCACAGGCAGCCGCGTGGATTAATGGCAATCACGGTCATCACGGAGAATCACCGTGATTTGATTACGGTAACATCGCCAACAGGCCGGGACAGGTGCGGAGGGGCGCGGGTATGGGAAATCCCATCGGTGAAAAAAGTCTTGCGCATATGGCAGAACCATTTTGCATCTTGCACTTTTTGTTTAGGACGTTGAAACTTTCTCCACCTTTGGATTGGCGAGTGGGTCCTTTCTAGGTGAAAAATATTTTTAATTATTTTCAATCTTTATAGTATAGATAGATAGATATAAGTTATATAGATATCGTTAGACCTCCAATACGACTATTTTGAATTGCAACTTTTGCGAAGGCTTGACACCAACTTTTGCATGGACACAAGCTATCATTGAGAAGTTGGAAATATTTTATTCCAAAAAATAAGTTAGAAATGTTGCGTTAAAAAATACAAAGAATTGTACGTGTGCCATGAATGCACATCAAGGGTTTAAACAAAGTATGGCAATGTCCAACTGGAATACTTGATCACGGCCCTGTTTGTTTAACTTGTAGATTGTTGATTACAGGATGGAAGGGAGGGGAAGCAGATTGTTGGATGTAACAATTTGGCTTGTGGATTGTTACAATCTAGGACCTCTTGCAGATTATAACAAACCGGAGGGCCACATATGCTCTAAAGATTGAATAATGTCAAACAAGTGATAGGTATGCGGTGAATGTAGACTATCCAGGAGTTATCACTGGTGAAGCTAAAACCAGTGAAGCCAACAATAGTGGCTTCACTCAGCTTTTAGTTCATTTTAGGCTCAACTTACAAAACAGCTTCACGCTATAGTGTCTCGTTTTGCGCAAAACAGGTGAAACCGAAGCTAAGATAAACCCTACCAAACGGAGCCTCATGCGGATGGTGCAATATTTCCAAGCGATCGACTTTGTCATCTCGGGAGAATAGTCCAAGCTTTATTCCTACTTTGTAATATAATACAAATAGCCAGATCCACCCGTTTTTATTTTAGCGATACAGTATATAGACCAAAATTCCAATTGAACCATTGAAGTACTTGATTACATGTAGTGCTGTAACGTAACCATCCATTCATTGATCCACCAATTACATAATCCTCTTCTCTACTGGCAACGATATTTTATTTTAGCTGCTCGGCAGAATTCAGTTGAATGGCATATAGAGAGAATTATTCCAAATAGCAATGCATATATACTCCCTCCATTTCAAATTGTAAGTCATTCCAACTTTTTTGAAGAGTCAAACCATTTTATGTTCGACCAAAATTATAGAGAGGATCACAAAAATTTATAGCACGAATAGATATACTATGAATTTAATGAATAAACTAATGATACTTATTTAGTATCATGAATGTTAGTAATTTATTGTATAAATTTGGTCAAACTTGAGATGTTTGGACTTCCAAAACAGTTACAATGACTTATAATATGGAACGGAGGGAGTTACACATTGATAGACCGAGACATCACTCAATAGTTTGGCAAAGCAATGTTTAGCGCGATGGCAACGATGAAGGTGGCTGTGATGAGCAGAAGGAACAATGGCCATACTAGATATTTGTACAGAAGACTTCCCGACAAAGCACGAAACCATTGTCGCAGTCCCGAAGGGCGCCGGC
The DNA here is from genome assembly GCF_000263155.2 of Setaria italica. Lineage (NCBI taxonomy): Eukaryota > Viridiplantae > Streptophyta > Magnoliopsida > Poales > Poaceae > Setaria > Setaria italica. Next base: position 42,266,603 of record NC_028451.1, on the reverse strand, counting down.
GTACGTTGAAAAGTCCTCTCCATCCTGCTCGCCGATGCACTGCGGTCACCAGCCCAACAAGATCCGTGGCAACCCAGACGGCAGATGATTGGACCACTGTAAACAAACACGCCAAGTGTACAAATACAACAAGACCAGGATTGGCATTACCAAGCACGAGGTCAAGCCCGAAGGCAAATGCAGTAATCATAGACACTGCTCCCATCGACACCAACAAAGGTGCCGCACGGTTGTACGTTCGACGACGGTTGCGTGGAATTTCTCTCGCGCCACCGAATATGAGGAAGGACGTTGCTACAACAGAGCAGACGAAGGCCATTGTGTCTGATACGACGAACGCTCTGAATGCAAACCTTCTTGCTAGTATTGCTGTCCCAGCATTCGGGTGGTCATCGGCGACGAAACCGCCGGGCACGGTGAAAGCCGCAGCGAATGCCACAGTGGCAATCAGGACGGATCCAATAGTTCCGCTTTTAGTGTCATAATCTTCATGGGAAGTTTCTTCCTCAGCGCCAGTAGGTACGTTGTCCACAAGCAGATAAGGGTCGGCAACACTTGCTCCAGACCAACGTAGACAATGAACCACAATCCAAAGCGGATCCTATTGATCGTAACAAGGAAACTGGTTTTAGTGTTTTTCATCAAGTGGATGTCCATAACATAGTACATGACGTTCGCAAATAGACCGTCTTATTTAAATCTACTACTATTAATACTCACGAGATGTACTAGGAAAAATGATTTTTTAAAGAATTAAACGACAAAATATAAGACTATTGACTTGATAGCTCAACCATTATTGACAACAATAAAGGCTCGACAGAACCCAAACTGTAATGCTGATACATCAGCTTCGAGAACCTTTTCATACAACACATAATTTGGGAACGGTAAGCTAAGTACCATGTACGTTGAACTCCTCACTGGACAGATTCGACGTTGGTAACGAGGTGTAGTTGGCGCTTCCATTGCACCTTTCCATCTCGTTCGTCGGTTCAGTGTTGAGGACAAGTGTGCAAACGGTTATGTATTGAATTAGCACCTATCTTAGGGGGTGTTTAGGAGGTATGGGCTAAATTTTAGCCCTGTCATATCGAATGTTTCGACACTAATTAGGAGTATTAAATATAGACTAATTACAAAACTAATTGCACAACCCCTAGGCTAAATCGCGAGACGAATCTATTAAGCCTAATTAGTCCATGATTTGACAATGTGGTGCTACCATAACCATTCGCTAATGATGGATTAATTAGGTTTAATAGATTCGTCTCGCAATTTAGCCTAGAGGTTCTGCTATTAGTTTTATAATTAGCTCAAGTTTAGTCCTCTTAATTAGCATCCGAACATCCGATATGACAGGGCTAAACTTTAGCCCCTGCTATCCAAACACCCCCTTAGACTCAAGGCATAGTTGTTGGACTTGCATCGCGTGGGTACTACTGTACGCCCTGCAGGATATTGGTCTACTCGAATAGCTGCACTCTGGGTCATGAGCATGCTCTTGATCTTAGTCATCATCATAGAGTTGTGTGAAGGGCTTATCGAAGATTCACTATCCCGGATTACCTTGCACCTACTTGGTTGATGCTTGAGTAGAAGCCTAACTTGTCTTTTGCTTATTCGATTGATAAATCGCTTGCGTCTACTTAAATGTATAAAATGTATAGTATTATGGATTAATTGTGCTATATAAAATATGCTAGAGGTTAAGAAGGACCGATAATTGACTTTATAGTAGGTTAATTAATTTAATATATATACATCTCTACGCGACCAGGGCATAGTTATTAGAACTGGATTAGACTGGTGGTCATTCACTGGATAAAATTGCTTGTATCCACCAAATGTATAGGAAAAACTGAATACCCCTTGAACCGGGGGCTTGAGAAATAAGGAAAACGCGGCAGGAGGGGGGAAGCTGGAAAATGTGGAGATAAAATGGAGAGGTGTAGGAAAATAACGGTCCAATTTATGATAGTCAGAAGTGCTAGTGTGTGACAGGATAAACCAAATTAGCAAACATTCGCGAGCATATCACCGTACACCTTGCGGCTACCAACAACAACTATGCTTCAAACCTTTCAAACACAAAAGCCACCAACATCACAGGCCCTAGGGATGCCCTTTGTCGCATTCATCTAACCTGAGGCCTAAGGGTACAGCAGCGGTCTCACATCCTAACACGATGGACTTAGAGCATTTCCAGTAGTTCCTTGGTGAATCTTTTCCAATAACTAGTTGATTGAGATATCCCAATATCTCATTCATTGGTTTTGGGAGAGTTGCTTTTATAGTTTCTCAATAATCTCATCCCAATCCACTATCGTATTGGAAGAGTCACAACTCCCCGTTTATTTTGGGAGAGTTGAGGTGAATTATTGGTTTGTTCTAAAAATTATTGGGAAAACAGAAAGGTAAATAGGATCTGCTGGAACACTAAATTTTTAGGAACACTCTCAATTAGATTGAGAAAAGGGAGATAGCTGAAGATAATGTGGTAGGACAGCCCGCTGTATAGGCATGGCTCGCTTTCGTTCATGCCAGGGGTGTCTACTCCCTAGCACCCTCAAGATGTCTGCCCACGCTGACCCAGACCGAAGCACTCCTAGCACCATCGTCGAAAATTCAACTCGAGGACCTCTACATTTTAAAAAATTGTAATAATTAATGCCCTTGGGAATAAGGAACTAGGCACAATATAAATCCTATGAGCTAAGTTTTTTAATCATGTAAAAATTTGAAATAATTTTATTTTTCTTGAATATTCCATAGAAAAGCCTCCAAAAAATATCCATGGAAAATGACGTGGTACGATGGAGACGTATGATCAGCTAGCTCTAGTAAGGGAAAATGGGAAATGATGCGTGCAAAACAGAATTACGATAATGCAATGTACAAGATCGATGGACTTACCAGAGGAAAGTACAATCTACCACGTACTAGTCCACGAAGACCAAGATCTCGAGCAGTAAGGCCATCTTTATTGGTAATGCCTATTTCAACAATTACAGTCTGCAGTAGTAGAGTGACGATCCGTGGAAATCTGTACTTCACAGCTAAATGAAACGGTGTATTTCCATCATAATCCATCGCGTTTAACAGCACAGCTGAGGTGTAATTTTGGCAGATGTGACGAACCACTGTTTCCTGATTATGTTCGATGGCACAATGAAGAAAATTTCTTCCTTGATCATCAACCATTTCGCAGTAGTCGGGGCATTTCTCTACGAGCTTGTCAATAATTCTTGTACTGCCGACCATAGCAGCAGTATGTATCGGAAATAAGCCACGGTGATCCGAAGTGCGAGCTTGCTTGTCAGATGTAGGAACATCTAGGAGCAGGCCAATGACGTCTAGTTGCTCATAGATTATTGCCAAATGAAGAGGCGTTCTCCCTGACGAATCAACTTTGGTAAGCAACGTTGGACCTTCAGGCTCCCACTTCAGAATTTCTCGAGTCATTTCTTGAGCGATTTCTTGTTAAAGATTGGATTTGGCAGTTTGTCACCAATTAGTTACGGAGCACAGATCATAACTCACTGATTTTTTTAAGGATTATCGAAACAAACATCAACATAGAAAGTATGAACATTCAGTGTGTAACCCCTTTTAGTGGCGTACCTCTGATAGCGATCACCGCAGAATGCAAAGCAGTCCGTCCCTTCGGGCCAGAGTACGACGCGGGTGACGGCGTTCCGTCCAACGACGGCCGTACAATCCTCTGAACCATCTGCAGCGAGTCAATCGACGCTGCCAAGTACAATGGCGAGAAGCCGTCTTCAGCTGCGAGCGAGGATAGCTCGGGAGCCTCCGTCATCAGCAGGTCCACCAACCCGACGCGGCGGTGCCGGACCGCTTCGTACAGCGCGGTGGCGCCCAGGCAGTTCCTCGCACGCAGCGCCGCCGCCGCCTCCTCTCCGCCGGCGCGCATCGCCGACAGGAGGCAGGCCGCAACCTCCCGGTGGCCGGCCTTCGCCGCGCAGTGCAGCGGCGTGTCGAGGCCCCGGTTGCGCGTGGCGACGAGCGAGGGCGCCTTCTCGCAGAGGAGCGCCGCGAGCTCGGCGTGGCCGCGGCTGGCGGCGAGGTGCAGCGCCGTGTTGCCGTTGCTGGTCACGCCGAGGAGGCAGGAGGAGCTTGTTGCCTGTCCCGGTGGTGCCACCGCGGTCGGCGCCGCCGGCTGGACATCTATCGCGACGTGGCCGTTTGTTTGGCCTTCCGAGCTCAGCACCTCCATCAAGCGGGCGGCGTTGCCGGCGGTCAGCACCTGCAACAGCTCCGGGCTCAGCATCATCTGATCCGGTACGAATTCCACCGGCGCGGCAAGAGCTCCCGCCATGATTGATTAGGAACGACGACTGGAGTGTCGTGCTTGCGATTGTTTCCTTGCTTGCTGTGTGTTTTTATTGTGCAAAGCAGAAGCACAGTAGGCTTAAGAAACGAGTCAATGGATGGTCGTCTACGGGGGTCAATTATCGATCTGTATTTTCTATCTTCTGTCGTGCTCTCTACATTGTTTAGGACATGGTAAAGCAATAAGCCACTACCGCAGACAGCAGCGCCGCTTTAAAAAACCGGAAAAAGATTCTAAACTAATGCTGGGTGTCGTCCTTCCCTTGTCCTCTTTCGTAGTGTCATATATTCACACTGACAGCGTTTTGTACCGAATCTAGGCTCTATATGCATCAGTTTTAATTTGTTATATGACTCATTACCGAAAGACGACCGGCACCAGTCAACACACCACTTAAGCAATTTCCGTTTGTTTTTCCCATCAGCTATATTTCTTTCGCTCTTGTTTGTTTCTGAGAAACTCATTCTCGATTCTCCAACCATTATGTTGAAGGATTACAGTCTGTGGAGACATCATTCAGTAGTTTGGCAAACGAATACTTAGCGCAATGGCGACGGCAAAGGTGGTCGCTATGAGAACGACAAGCAACGTGCCTACAAGATATTGGAACAAAAAGCTCCCAACAAAAAGTTGAACCAAATGCAGCGGACTCATCGGGCGCTTGTGTACGTTGACAAGCCCCCTCCACCCCGCTCGTCGCCATACCGCCTTCGCCATGCCAAGCAGTTGCAACGGAATCCAGACGTCAGGGAAGCAGAAGAGCATCGGAGCCATGGACACCGTGTAGACGAAGACAATAAGCCCACGGTTGGCACCATCAACGAGCACCAGGTGGAACCCGAAAGCAAACGCCGCGATCATGAACCGCGCCGCCATGGGCATCAGCCTCGACGCCAGGATCTTGTACCAGAGGCGATGGCTGCGGGGGTTCTCTCTGGCGCCACCGTATATGAGGAAGGAGGTCGCTACGATGGAGCAGAGGAAGGCCATGGTGTCCGACGCCACGAACGCTCTGAAGCGAACCGCCTCGCTAGGATCGCGGTGCCGGCGGCGCTCCGGTGGTCGTCGGCGACGAAACCCCCCGGCACGATGAAAGCTGCCGCGAACGCCACGGTGGCGATCAGGACTGATCCGATCGCTCCGTTTCTCAGCATGTCATGCTCTTCGTCAGAAGCTGCTGCTTCTTCCGTTGTTGGGGTTCGGTCTGCATGATGAAGAGGGTCAGGGCGACGTCGATCTAAAGTAATGCCGATTCCCAACCAGCACAGACAACTGAGCACGATAAAATGTGGATCCTGCGGACCACGCGAGAAGGAGACTGGTTTAGTGCATTGCAAGTGGGGCCAAATTCTAAGACCAATAATCGTCATTAGGTGTAAAGAAGTAGCCTATAGTAGAAAAGAATGTATCCGTGCATGTCATGTAGAAAGAGTTGGCGGTCATGGCGTCATGACTCATGACGACATTATACAAAATTGCATGTTCCCTTCAGCTCTACCAAGTACCAACTACAAATAGCGATTATTTAACGGGTCACAAATGAAAACTACCGATAGAATGCATGCTGCAACAAGTGATAGTTTGAGTTTCCCCCTTATCATGAACAAGCAAGTACTCCCTCTTATGAGTTAAATTTTGTTCTAAGAAAATGATATATTTAGATTCACATTTGAAATACTTTCTTATGGTTATAATTTTGTTGCCACAAACATTGTAATATATAAGAGAAATTAAGGGGCAAAGTGTTGTACTAGAGATCGTGTTGAGTCAGAGCACACCTTATAATTTGAAAATACTGGTGATTTGTTTTCGGAAGGAACAAGTAGTGATTTTGGTATTTTTGACATAAATACATACACGTCAACAACAGTGTATAACAGCCACCAGCCAAACTAAAAGCCATATTTTCAAATGGATTAAGAAGATTTTAGGTTAGGTCTTCGAGCATGCATATAGAAGTGGTCTCATGTGCCCCTATATATCTAGGACACATTAAAATCACAATAATATGGAATTACTGCTCAAACAAATAATAAATTCATTTATTTCCAAATGTTTCTCGTGAATAAGAAAAATATTGATATCTAAAGCGTATTCCAGGTACATAACCCAACATCAAGCTAGTATGGCATTTTTCTAAAAGACAAATATTTAAGATCTACACGGCGGTTCCACAAAGGTAGTTCAATAAAAATTAGAGTGATGTATGCACATGAGAATGATACTACAATAATTTGAGGTACTACAAGAAAAATTACCAGAAAGTAGCACCATCTCGCTGGTGCTACTGCACGGTTAGCGAGATCTTGAACACTTAGGCCGTCTTTGTCGATTTCCACAGTCGTCATCTGAAGTAGCATACTGACGATCCGTGGAAACCCACATTTCACAGCTAAATGGAGTGGTGTATTTCCTTCATAATCCGTTGCATTCAACAGCATAGCAAAGGCGTCATTCTGGCAGATGTGCCGGACCACGCTGTCCTGATTATGCTCAACGGCACAATGAAGAAAATTTCGTCCTTGCTCATCAACCAGTTCATAGTAGTCGGGGCATCTCTTTATGAGCTCATCAAGGATCCGTATACTACCAGCCATGGCAGCGGTATGCAGAGGAAATAATCCATGGTCATCAGAAATGCGAGCTTGGACTGCGGATGTGTGGACATCTAGGAACAGCTCAACAACATCGAGTCGTCCATGCAGGATTGCAAGATGAAGAGGGGTTCTCCCTGACGAATCAACTCTGGTAAGCAACGTTGAACCAACCGGCTCCCGGTTCAGTAATTTCCTGACCCATATCTGCTTTCAGCATTGGCAATTTGTCACCAATTGACTGATCATAAATTGCAATTTCCTAAAAGTTTGGAGAAGAACTTGTTTGAAACAAAAAAGAAAAATGCAAATTACTGAGTCGAACTTCAAATTCTATTTGCACCCAACTTTCAGTCGTACCTTTGCTAACAGTTGCCGCAGCGTGCAAAGCAGTCCGTCCATGGCGACCAGCAGCAGAGGCCGGCGACGGCGTTCCGTCGGCCGACGGACGAAGCAGCTGCCGGACCATCTGCTCCGACCGAGTCTCTGCCGCCAAGTACAGTGGCGAGACGCCAACGTCGGTTGTCACTGACGTCATCTCGGGAGCTTCGGCCATAAAGAGCTCCACCGCCGCAGCACGGCCGAGCCGGACGGCTTCGTGCAAGGCAGTGGCGCCCAGGCGGTTCCTTGCCCGCAGCGCCGCCACCGCCGCCTCCTCCGCTCCACCGGCGGCTGCGGCGCGCATCAGCGACAGGAGGCAGGCCGCCACGTCCCTGCTCCCGGCCTTGGCCGCGCAGTGCAGCGGCGTGTCGAGGCCCCCGTTGCGCGTGGCAACGAGCGAGGGCGCCCTCTCGCCGACGAGCGCCGCGAGCTCGGCGTGCCCGCGGCTGGCGGCAAGGTACAGCGCCGTGTTCCCGTTGCTCGTCACGCCGAGGAGGCAGCCCGTCCTCACCGGCGACGGCGCTGCACCCGTGGAGGCGCCGTTGACTTCAATTGCGACGTGGCCGTCGGCTCGCGGGCGGCCTTCGCTGCGCAATAGCTCCTTCAAACGGGCCGCGTCGCCGGTGGTGAGCACTCTCAACAGCTCCGTGCCTAGCGTCATCTGCTCGGGCCCAAATTCCACCGGTGCGACAAGAGATTCCGACATTATTCGCCAGGAGCTGAACTCAACTGCGACGCTATTTCTTGGTTGTTACTAGTATTGAGTAAAATACATGGTCACTGTAATTGTTAGCGTGTTACTTAGAAAAGTGTAAATCATGGTCATTAAGATTGCTTGACGATACAGCCATTAGCTCTTTAGACATACGTATTTCAACGTATCTGAATGATGTGGCGTCCAGCATAGCCTGATGAAAATTTTCTTTTTGCAAAAACACACGAATAATTATGAATTGCTTCCTCCCATTCGACACATAAGAAAGCATCAAAACGCCGGATAAGACAGGGCTCGCCGTCCACGCTCATCATCACTGGTAGTTCTGCTTGAGCTTTGCATCTCGGTGTCTAAAAGCAGAAGCTTATCACCCTTTTGTGGTGGCACATAAGAGATCTTACTAAGGCTAACCACTGGTGGCGGTTGGGCAGCAGGATATGGGTAAGCTATGACATAATCCCTGTTATATCCATTAAGGTTATCATCATGGTCAAGATACATGTCAAGAAATCTATGGCCAAACTCTACCATGGAAACCATGCTGTTAGTATCAGCATCCTATGTCTTCAAAAAAAAGTATCACAGCATCCTTCTTGATTAGTACGGGTCCATCTTCATTCATATTCTTGCCAGGACATAACCAGTACGCCTTAACTCTATTAGCCATCTAGTATCCAAGATCTTCAACAATATCTTCAACCACCAGAGGCGACCATTTGTCCATCTCACAGAAATCATACCAGTCTTTGCATCCACGCGTGGTCGAGCTTCTGATGGACGGGAGTTGCTGCTCACCAACCGCCGCCACCAACGTGAGTCACAAACTGCTCCGATCTTTTGCGTAACAAATAATGGGGGCTAATGATGGACAATTGTAGATGGGAAGAAAAAATCAGGAGAGAAAAAAAAGAGGATAAATGAAATAATATAAATGGAAAGGCATTTGTGATTTGTACACGGTGGACCATGAGTCATTAGTCAATCGTACGCCACATCATCAAATACGTATAACTAATCTGCCAATGACCGTATCGCCACACTCTAGTAAGTCTAATGACCGCGGTTTACACTTTTTTAAATACGATGGCCAAACTGAAACACAGTAACAATTACAATGGCCATCCATGCATTTTACTCGTATTTACATTGCTGGTGGTTGCTGTGTGTTCTAACGTAGACATTAAAAATTTCGCTGTGATGTGAGCTTGCAAGGATTTTTCAGGGAAACAACGCCGGCACAACAGTTAGATGCAAACGCTACTTCAAAATAGAGTGATTTTTTTTTAAAAAAAACGCATCTTTTACGATGTTAGCTTGAGAAACAAACAGGTTTTCTGTGCTCTTTAGCAAGCCGTTTACCATACTGCTTTTGCATGGTTTAATGACTATATTCTGAAGCTCCGTCTACAGTAGATATCAAAACACATAGCTTTTGCCTGTCCAAATGAAAAGAAGAAGGAAAAAAATCAGCTTATTACAACAATCCTCTTCTCCTTTGATGCAGCAATATTCCCGTTAAGCAGCTTGACAAGTTGACATATCCATTATTAGTCCATCTGCGTGCAGAATTGTTCTGAACAACCAATAATGCACACTATAAATTCTGAAAACATGGATCGTACGAACCAGCAGAGCATCTGAATTAAAGCAGTAATCTCAGTAGTTGGGGAAAAAGCAATCTCCAGCGCCATGGCGACAACGAAGGTAGCACAGATGAGTAGAACAAACAACGGCCTCCTGATATTTTGGAACAAATAGCTATGGACGGAAAGTTTGAAGAGTTCCGGCAGATTCGATGGGCGCTCGAGGATGTTTAGAAGCCCTCTCCACCCGGCTCACCGCCATATCGCTCTTCCAAGCGCATGGTACATGGGGAGCCAGATTCCTGGGACGCAGAAGAGCACCGAAGCCGAAGACCAAGCGTACACGAAGGCAATGAGCCCACGGTTGGCGTCGCCCAGCACGAGGTGAGACCCGAACGCGAAGGCGGCGATCATGAACTGAGCCGCGACGGGCACCAGCCCGGACGCCAGCGAGTTGTACTGGAGGCGATGGTTGAGCGGCACCGACGAAGAGGATTTGGTGCCGTACATGAGGAAGCAGGTTGCCACAGTGGAGAAGAGGAAGGCCGTGGTGTTCGACACGATGAACGCTCTGAAGGCAAATCTACTTGCCAATATTGCTGTCCTTTCACTGGAGAAACCTCCCGGCACCGTGAATGCCGCTGCGAATGCCACGGTGGCGATCAGAACCGATGCGATTGTTTCAGTCATGGTCGTATCCACTTTTTCGGACCCTTCTCCTCGCCGATAACTGGGGCTGTGGTCTACGTACAGAGAATGGAATCCATCCAGAGTACGAGTTGCTCCGGATGAGAGGAGACACATCGACGCAAGGTAGTCGGTCTCCAGCAGTTAGGCCATCCTTATTGGTAATGCTTGTTTCCACAGTCATCGTGAGCAGCAGTATGCTGACTATCCGTATGAACCTGTACTTCGCAGCTAGATGGAGCGGCGAGTTCCCTTCGTAATCCATCGCATTCAGCAGCATGTAGAGGTTGCCATCTTGGCAGACATGGCGAACCACCGCGCGCTGATTGTGTTCCACGGCGCAGTGGAGAAGATTCCTACCTTTGTCATCGACCAATTCATGGTGGTCGGGGCATTTCTTCATGAGCTCATCTAGAACCCTTGTGTTTCCCTTCATAGCAGCAGCATGAAGAGGAAATTGTCCATGGCTGTCAGCGATATGAGCTAGCTCGACCGATGTTGGAACAGCTAGAAACAGCTGAACAACATCGAGTCTTCCATACAATGCTGCAAAATGAAGAGGGGTTCTCCCTGATGAATCAACTCTCGAGAGCAAGCTTGGACCTTCAGGCTCCCAAGCCAGCATTTCTTGAGCCATTCCTGGTTGAAAATTGGCTTCCTTTTAGGATCAGAGATTCTTTGAAACAAGAAATAAAAATACGAAAAAACCGATAATGTTTACAGTACTCTGAAGTATCCATTTTGACGCCATACGTTTGTCGGTGCATACTGCCGCAGCATGCAGAGCAGTGCGTCCCGCCGGACCAGAAAACGACACGGGCGACGGCGTTCCGTCGCGACGGCCGCAGGAGCGCCCGGACCATCTGCAGCGAGTCAGTGGTTGCGGCCAGGTACAGGGGCGACACGCCACTGTTGGTTGCCACTGACGCCAGCTCGGGAGCCAGCACCATCAGCAGATCCACCACGGCGGCATGGCCGTGCCGGACTGCTTCGAACAACGCGGTGGCGCTCAGGCAGTTCCTCGCACAAAGCGCCTCTCCACCGGCGCGCATCGCCGACAGGAGGCGGGCAACGACCCCCCGGTGGCCGGCCTTCGCCGCGCAGTGCAGCGGCGTGTCGAGGCCCCGGTTGCGCGTGGCGACGAGCGAGGGCGCCCTCTCGCAGCGGAGCGCCGCAAGCTCGGCGTGGCCGCGGCTGGCGGCAAGATGCAGTGCGCCATTGCTGGTCACGCCGAGGAGGAGGCAGCTCGCTCCCTGCCACGGCGGCGCTGCCACTGCGCCCGGTGGTGCCGCCGCGGCCTGAACGTTCACGGCGACGTGGCTATGTGTTTGGTCCTGTCTTCTCAGTAGCTCCTCCAGACGGGCCGCGTCGCCGGCGGTTAGCACCCGAAGCAATTCTTGGTCCAGCGTCATGAAGTGAGGCCCGAACGCCACGGTTTGCTCCATGGCGGACATCGTACTTGGATATGCCAAATGATACTGTTATTCTTACTTTGTTGTCTTACAGGAAGCACTTCTCTAGACTTTGTACTTAGACAAGAAAGTAGTAATGGAGACGGGAGACCCAGTATCTGGGGGTGCCTTGAATAAAGAGCAAGCGCTCGTCTTCTTTTAGAGGAAAGCAGTGTTGGCGCCCATCTTTCCTTAAGAGGAAATTAAAAGCACAGTCCTTATCAACAAAAAAAGAAGGGAAAAGCACCTCTCACATTTGCCAAAAACAAATGAGACGTGGGCATTGCTCACACCTCTCACGTCTCACCTTTGCTAAGATATCAGTTAGCTATTGGCGGATCAGATCTGTTCCCAATGGATTCCTCTTAACCTATCGTTTAAGTACCATTGCACGTTTATAGCCATTTGCCTCGTTGGTAGCATGCATCCTGGTTCTCAGCATGTAACGTGTACTTTCATGCGGATCATGTCTACCATGCCCTTCAGTTTTCCCTTTTACTTTGTTCTTTCCTTGTGTACTGGGTAGATGAGTTGATGAATGTATTGGACTCTAAACTTATTGGATTTGTAGGATGTCCCAAGTTACCATTTGTTTTGGCTTTTCTAAATACTATGTCAAAATGAATAGTATTTCAGGATGGAGGGAGTAGCTTATCTTAGTCGGTGCCCAACTGGATAATCAGTCTTCTTACATTTGGATGAAGTTCTAGTCTGTGATGGCACTCAACAAACTTTCAAATGGATTATATATCACCAGAAATGAACACAATCGTCCAACTGGATAATAGTGTCCAAACTGAAAATCCAAAAATTGGACGCGTCTGTAGAAGTACAAAGCATAAACCATGAAACTATTTTAAAGCCTACAGATCAAAATCATTTTGTCGCAAAGGATTTTCACTATTCAAGAGTGATGACCAGAGTAAAACGGTGCTCTTTTTCTATCGGTCACCTGTTCTTGCTTTTGAAAGCACCAAGGTTCCTTTTGAGAGACTTGACAGCAGACAAAATTTGCAGCTTCTCTTTGGATGCGCCATCAGGTTTCTGATCATCATTATTCTTAGCAGCTGCATCATCAGGTGGCAATGCGCCTCCCAGAGATGATCCCTCTGCTTTGCTTGCGTGCGCCCCTGGCTTCCCAGTTTGCTTCCGCATGAAAGGCGCACTCCTGTATAAGAAAATTTCAAACATTCATCACTAATGGACACCAAACCAACAACACTATGCAAGTCAGGTAGGCTACTAGGTATAACGACAAGGGGAGACATGTACACAAGTACCTCTTGTACTGGGGATCAGTAGGATCCAACGCGAACAAATGAGACGTGAACATTGCTGAGAACCTGTCATCTTTGCTAAGATCAATATCAGGAAGTTTGTCCTCAATAGATTCCTCTTTGCCCTTCTTGCCCTTTTTACCTTTTTTGCGCTTCAGGTTATAACCCTTTGCACCACTAGCAGTATCCTGATCACCAGCAACCAAGAGCTCCAACTCTTCTTTGGTCGCTTCTGGCTCCAAATGCTCCTCTGTGGAATCATCCTTTCCTTTTCTCTTTCCTTTATCTTTGGCTTTTGCATTGTGTTTTTTGCTTTTGCTCGGCTTGGGTTCTTCATCAGACAGTTCAGCTGCGAAGAAATCATCATCCTCATTGGGCTCATCTTCGCTGCTGTAGTGGTCATTATCGTCTTCATCCTTTAGTCCCCTCTTCTTAGCTTTCTTTTTCTCTTTCATTTTCTCTTGGTGCTTCTCCCAGACGGTCTTCTCCTCATTGCTCTTTCTCTCTAGAACACGTTTACTGAGATCCTCAAGCTCCGTATTAAATGTGATCTCCATATCCTGGCCATCAGTTTGCTCCTCATCAGATTTGTCTCCTCCCAGTAGAAGAGCCAACCTCTCCTCTTTTGTTAGCTTCCGTTTGGAACCCCCATTTGGTAGAGACTCGTCATCAGAATTGTCCACACTATCATCTTCTGATGCACTGTCATCACTTGCTAAATACATGTCAAGCTCATCTAGCTGCATCAGAAATATTTAAAGTCACACAAATAAGAGAACAACAAACAGATAATTACAAAGATATATATGAACAGTGAAAAAAACCAAGAGTTAACCTGATCATCGGTGAACTTTCGCCTCAAGACTTTCTTACGTTCTGGTTCATCCTCATCCCAGGTGAGCTTAACTCTGCTATGTTGCAAAGCACGAGTCTCGAAATCAGGTTCCTTGTAACTCGGAGGTACCTGAAATTATTCAAGTTATTGACAAAATGGAAGCTTCATTTGACTTGGAAGCAACTTGTACCTTTGTAGAAACTATAAAGTAAGAAAAGCAGTGGAGAAGGGAAATATAAGGATCAGACACACTTTGGGGAAAAAATAAGCACTTGCCACTATGTTATTCCAATAGATTTGTCACTGCCATCAATATTGCCATAAGTAAATTGGCTCTTGATACAATCTACAAAAGAATGGTACCTCTGTAGCGACGTCTCGAGCAGGATGTTTGAATTCCCTGGAGTCAGGAATAAACTGCAGATCAAACACATTTGCTGTTTTCAAGAGCTCAGTACCATCAAGAGTCATGTACAGGTGATTTGCTGTTGTACTAGAATCGCACACCACAACTGCATAGTAATACCTGCAGCAGGATTGACAGGAATGAGATAGCAAAAAAACCCACCATTGGTTATTACCATTTTAATGCGGAACAGATTGAGAAAAACAGTTTACTCAAATAATATGAAAGCAATACTAAATATGTCAAGGACACTCCAATATAACTAAGCTACTATGTGCTTTTGTAGTGATCAGTTTGGAGAAGTCAATTTCATATCATCTGTCGCTTCGTGTCCCGGGAAAACAGCGAAATGATGAAAACCTATCAGCAAAAGAATGTCTCTCCACTTCAATACTTACTTCAGTCTCTTAAGCTCATAAGCACGCAGCTTGTTGTTCTCTTTGTCGGAGTCAAGTTCCTCCTCATCATTGTCATCATCGGTGATGTCTTCATCATCATCAGCATCAGTGTTGTCTTCGTCATCATTCTTGTCATCTTCATCATCATCGTCGTCAGCATCAATGTTGTCTTCATCATCATTCTTGTCATCTTCATCAGCGTCACTATTTTTACCATCAACATTTGCATTGACAAGAGCAGCTGGGCCTTGAGTTGACTCGATTTCCATGCACTTCAGTCCAAATTCTGATGGATAGATTGAAACTGACAAAACTCGCCCGCCCTTTGGGAGGCAAGAATTCATCACCATATACAGGTCAACTGCCTGTTGAAATGGGGATCAAAAAACCATAACAGTTATTGGTTCATTGCATTCAAATTTACACATAAAGAATTGCTAGGAAGAAAACACTTTAAAAATCACAACACAAATGCTAGGGAGCTGTTAAGGTCTTCAGTTTAAGCAAAATGTGATTTTCATTAAGATTGATTTTGACTTAATACCAATCTTTCATAGTTATGGTTCAGTATCTCAGATTCTCAATAGCATTCTTTACAACCAGTAGATACAATCCTGCAGGATTATCTCCATCCTGATCCTATCCCTATGTTCGATTTTAATTACATAGAACCACACAAAATAGAGGACCAGCAATAAAATTTGCGAAGGAAGTTTTATTGGTTGTCTGCACTGGTATCTAGGACACTTGAAATGGTGGCATTTGCAGTGATTGGTTTCAACATGCTTGGCTTTCATGTATATATGGACAATGGCTGATCAGCTAACAGGTCAAGGAATAGGAACGCACTAATTCAAACATCAACATCTAGTGTACTTTTAATCGTCGAAATTCCAGTTTTAGAAGGCATATAGCTTTTATACAAGTTAGCTTCAAGTTCTCTTTCAAGCAAAGCAGTTGACAAAACCAGTTGATTCTTAGGTGCATGTAAAAATAAAATAGCATTTGAGCACAGCACATTTTTGTTTAGGCACAGAAGTTCACTTCTCCCGTTCTCCAGCTCAAATATTACTGCATCAGCACACACCTTGATATGATCCCAGTCCATATTAACAACAGCAAGCCTGTGAGTTTCCTTGTCAATCGTAGCTGTATCATCATGCCTTCCCAATAAGTAATGAGCAATGTCACTGCCAACAGAGTTCTGTGGGAGAAAAATGAAAAACAAGAGTTAGCCATAAAGCAAACAACATGTTGTAGCATAGCTGTTTTGCTCTATTAGACAAGGCACATGCATAGAACATTACAAATATCAAAAACATTTTAAACAATGGAACTAACAAGGCAGCGAATGAACATAGACCATCAGCTGGTAGAGTGTGTCGTTAATTAAATGTACAAATGTTACTGCAAGAGTACAACATACTATGAGGAAGTGAATTTATACATTCTACTGTGCTGAGTTCAGATGATAACATTAAACAGGGCATAGAAAACAAACAGGGCATAGAAAACAAAAAAGGTGAGGAGCATTATGAAAGTTCTCCAGGAAGCAGAGAACAACATTTGGCAACGATACATAAAGCATAGAAGCACTCTCAAACATTTGGTGGAAGCAGGCATCAGCACTTGGTGGGTTGTGTAACTGTCTATAATTACAAGCATATCAAACTGGTAGCATTGGTGATTCCGGACATAAGCACAAGAGCTGAATAGCATAGATCGGCCAGCAACATAGGACGACAGAAAATGGTAGAAAATTGCATAAAATTATATACAGAAACTAATTCCAAACCTTAAATAGAGCAAATAAAGCAGAATGCAAGGTAAATCGCTAAGGACTGGAAGCAAAGCATCACCTCGTCGTCGTCATCCACGTCTTCATCCTCGTCATCATCGCTGCTTGAGCTTTCGTCTTCGTCCTGCTCCTCGTCTTCTTCTTCTTCTTCATCATCTTCTTCTTTGACAAGCTTCGCTTTCTCCTTCTTCACCTTCTCTTTCCCCTCCTCCTCCTCCTCTTCTTCTTGGTTGAGATAGTAATTCAGCAAGGGGTTCTCGCGCTTCTTGCGGCTCCTCCCGCGCTTGTCCACGGGCGCGGCCGACGAGGCGAACCTCGGGTCCGTCATCATGCTGCTGAACCTCGAGTCCAGCGCCACCTTGGCCTCCTTCCTCCGCATCGGCCGGAACCGCGGGTCCGTTCGCGCCGCCGCGAACCGCTCGTCCTCCATCGCCCGCCTCATCTTCTCGTCCCTCCCCGCCTCGTCCGCCTCCGCTCCCACAGCCTTGCCCTCGTGCTTCCCCTCCTTCTTCGACTTCTTCCCATCCCGCGTCCCCTCGCGCCCCTCCTTGTGCTTCCGCTTCTTGCGCTCGGTGGCGTCGGGGACAGGAGCGTCCTCCGTGGCGGGACGCTCCTGGCTTCTCTTCTTGTGCTTCTTCTCTTCCTTGTCGGGCTTGGATTTCTTGGCTTTCTTGTGGCGCGAGGGCTCGTCGCTGCTGGCCGGCGGCGCCATGGCGGCTGGCTGCTGTGAGGGCGCGGCGGCGGCGATGGATGCGCACTAAAAGAGTACCCTCGCTTTATGCATCCTAAATGGGCCGGGCCGAGCCGGGCGAGCCTGGTTACCAGGCCAGATGGGCCGGCCCATGGATCTACTGCCACCAGGTGGAGGGCCCACAAGTTGATGAGCCGCTTCCTCTCGTTGGTATGATCCATCCCCACACGCGGCCGAGCCAATTCGCTGGAGAGGAGTACACGCCTCATTACACCCATCCACGTGCTCGCCTCGCCCCATCGCGAACCTTTCCTCGGTGGCGTCGCCATCTCACCGGCGGCGGGCGTGCGGCCGGCGGCCGGAGCCGATGGCGAGCTCCTCGGTGGCGGCGGACATGGAGCTGGACCGCCCCAATCTGGAGGACTACCTCCCGCCCGACTCGCTCCCGCAGGAGGCGCCCCGGAATCTCCATCTGTAATCGCCCTAGGGCCCCTGTCTCCAGTCCTTACTTTTCCGTTCCTCGACCCTAGTTTGGCTGATGCTTCGGTTATACCGAGATTTACGAGGCTTTGTGCGCTTTTATTGTGCTGCGCAGGCGCGATTTGCTGGACATCTCGCCAGTGCTCACCGAGGCAGCAGGCGCCATCGTCGATGTGAGTGACTCCCCGGATCTTTAATCTTCTGTTGCTTGTGTGTTTCAGGTTAGTATAGGTGCTATCCTAGCAGAGGATATAATTCTAGGCTTATGATCTGTCAGGTTTAGCAAGCTAACTCTGCTGGTAATGGCAATGGGTGAAGATGAGTCTCGGCTTTAAGCTCTGCTGTTTAATTGTTTTGCTTAATTTGTTATCCATGCTTTGTTTGGAGTTGCGTAGGACTTTTCTATATTCCATTCGCTAACTAGATGAAAAGTATATTCCATTTGTTTTTAAAGTTCCTGAAGGTTAACATTCTTGCTTTCTTCTGTGAATTAATGGTGTAAAACCTAATCTTATAGTTATATCAGGAGACTTCACGAAGAAAAAACCATTTATGAAGAGTATTTAACTGGCCTGACTTTTTTAATCTTTCCTGTAGGAGAGTTATTATCGTATCTGTGGTGTTTGAGATTTTACAATTCACTAAATTTAGCAATTGAGAACGTTCCCTTATTAAGCAAGATTTTCATTAGGTTCCCTTATTAAGCAAGATTTTCATTAGGTTGCTTAACATGTAGAAAATTTGTGCAATTTTCAGTTAATTTTCACCACTTAACTGAAGATGAAGTACTGCCTCAATATTAAGCATGTCAATCTGAGTGAATGAGGTTCCCTTTTAGATGATTTGCTAATACTAAATATTTCCAGGATACTAGCCTTTGTGGATCATCTAGGTACCAGCTACCCCTTTATTTTTTAGAAACCAACCTGGGCGGCAATTCCATCCATCTGCTAGCATATCACTCTTGCTAGAACTAATTGTGCTTGGTTCAGTGTGATTTTGATTTTTATTTCACTTTGTATTGTAGATGTATAGTGTTTGGTATAGTTGTCCTACTTGTGTTATGTTGTATGGGCTATTATGGAGCTAACTGAAGTTTATTGTTGGAACAACCACATGCAGTCTGCGAGTTATTGGTCATTCTGTTTGTTTTCATCACAGTAAACTATATAGGAATTATTAATGTACTTCATCTTGTAAATGCAAAATAATGCTACTCCATATTTTTTATATTGGTTAACTCAAAATGCAAAGTTCTTGACACATAACCAAGTGTCAACTAAATCTGCAGGTAAATCTTTCTTTATTGACATATAAATGGAACATGAGAATATTCTGTTTCATGTGAATATAGACTTGAGGATCCTTTGTATATGTAAATGACCATAGCTACTAGCTAGGTAATAATTGAAACTACAGACCACCTGATGTTTGAGGTGCAAAAAAATTCGTTATGTGTTTGTAAAGATGTTATCATAACGTAAAATTTTCCTTATCTTCTGTGCCATTGTTTCTTTCACTTAATTGCTGTATGAAATAAACAGGTTAACATTCGTTATTCTCATACTTCCTTATTTATCTGACTGTCTGATATCATCGACTGTATTTCCACATGTGCAGGACTCCTTCACGCGTTGCTTTAAGTCAAATTCTCCAGAGCCATGGAATTGGAACATATATCTGTTCCCCTTATGGTGCTTGGGTGTAGTAATAAGATATGGAATACTCTTCCCACTGAGGTACTTGATTGTTAAGATATCCATAATTCTTTTCCTTCACTGAGTAATTTTTGTTATTGAACTGATTAGATTACTCAATTCTCAGACACTAAATTCTACACCCACTCTTTGTTCGAGACTTGTGTTGTTCTGCAGTAGTTTGTTTACCACATAAACTGGGACGCGCTTGCACCCAACAAAACTAGAGTGCAACTTTTAGAGCCAAAGAGGATTCAGGGAGGCCCTGTGTTGAATGTACTCAGTTCACAATACTAAATGGAGTATGTACTTGTGCCAATTTCGCACCATCCCCACCCATAACCATCTATTTTAAGAGAACACTGTAAAAATGGCCTGATCTACCTGCTTTCGTAGACCGGACTGAAAAGAAAAATATTTTGATCAAACCATCTTATCCTCATTCAGAACCTTGGAATGTAAATCTTGTGTTTGGGATGCCAAGAAATCACATCATAAGCCATGTTTTCTGACAAATTGTCTACATCTTCAGTTGCTTCAGCCGAAATCTAGTTTCTGGAAGTTCAATTCGCTTATAAAATTTTGCTAATACAATTATGTCGATGAAATTCATTTTCTGCGAGTGCTTGACCTTCCTCTATTGTTTTCTCATGTCAAACATTGAATTATCATCACCTGATTCTTTTAATTATCTAATCAGGTCCTTAACGCTTGCAATAGGATGGTTAGCATTTTTTGCTGCCTTTTTTCCTGTCCATTTCCTATTGAAAGGGCAAGACAAGTTGAGAAGTAAAATTGAGGTAAGCTATATTATCCGATGTACCTATATGAGCTTCCATAGTATCTTTGCTCTTCCATCATTCCTCAGGCTGCTTCTGAGATGGTGTTCTTGGTGTAATAACTTGATGTTGCAATTTCTAACCTCGAGTGCCTGCTGAGAATAAAACTGTTTAGTTAGTTCATAATAAAGCTTTTTTGGTGGCAGCAAGTACCTGCTTCATAAAATTCACCTACGACCATCTGTGCTATGGTTATCCTGTTAGTCATCTTATTAGGCCTAGTAAGTGCTTAAAAAATGTCTATTTAAAGCTTATTGGAATTCAACTTGTGCATGCTCTCATATGTGGCATTAGACATGCTATAAATGTTGGATTCTTGTCAACAGAAGGGCATAAGCCCTGGCCATTCGAAGTCAACCTTGTTGCTAAGCGAGCCATATGTCTTCTTCACAGTATTTCTCATTATATTAATATTTTGCTTTGCCTATAGTGCGAGATTTGACTGCACAAGAGTAGCACTTAGAGGATTGAACAGTTTTATTCTCTTTGGTTTTTTAGCTTTAAAATTTTTGGTCTCTTGATTACATTCTTTTGTTTCAAACTTCTTGTAGAGGAAGTTGGTTGAAATGATGTGCAGTGTTTTTGTTGCTTCATGGACTGGAGTGATCAAGTATCATGGACCACGCCCAAGCACACGACCTCATCAGGTTACCTTTTTTCTTTGTTCTGGTAACTCATGTTTAGATTGCGCACATGTAAGAACATTAGATGTAGGTATAATTTGTTCATGATTTTGAGCTGTAAAGCTTAACAGGGTATTGGAACTTATATGCACTACCATGTTATAATATTAATTTTTAACTATTATCAAAAAATACTGACTTTTTGCTTCCAAATTTATCCTGCTTGTAGCTCCGATAAAACCATGTTCATGGTATCATTATGTAGGTCCTTCTTGTTCTTACATAAGCACAGTTCCTTTAATGTGAGTGGATTGCTGATAACTTCCCTTTGCAACTCTATTACATCAGGTATTCGTTGCAAACCATACATCAATGATAGATTTCATTATTCTGGAGCAAATGACAGCATTTGCTGTCATCATGCAGAAGCATCCTGGATGGGTTGGTGAGTCTCTGGTTCTTCCGAAACTTCTCTGCTAGTTTCGAATGCTAGATTTATTATCGGAAAAAGTCCAAATTACTCCCCTCAAGTATAACCAAAGTCTGGATAACCCCCTAAAGTATTTCTTGGTTCAATTTACCCCCTGAACTATGCCATTTCGTTCAATTTCCCCCTTAACACAATTTTTCTTTTTTGTTTCTCCATGCACAAGTGGAGTTTTAAGTTCAAATTTTGCAAGATGATAGCAGACATCATAACACATGTTAAAAAAATATATCATGAATTTTTCATCACTATTTTGATAGGGTAAGATATTTAATAATAAAATTTATCCTTGAGATACAAAATTATATAAAAACTAATGATGAAAAATGCATACAATATTTTTTAATATAGATTATGATGTCCACTACCACCCTGCGAAGTCTCAAATTAAATTCAACTTGTGTATGGAGAAACAAAAATGACAAATTGCATTATGGGGTGAGTTGAACCAAATAGCATAGTTTAGGGGGTAAATTGAACCAAAACATAGTTTAGGGGGTAAATTGAACCAAAACATAGTTTAGGGTGTTATCTGGACTTTCACTATATTTGAAGGGAGTAATTTGGACTTTTTCCTTTATTATCTATCTATTTGACTGTTCCCATTATTTACAGGATTTATTCAGAAGACTATCTTGGAAAGTGTCGGTTGCATCTGGTTTAATCGTAATGATCTTCGGGATCGTGAAGTTACGGCACGGAAGTAAGTTTTGTCTTTCAAATCATAATCCCATTGATTATGTAGTTCATTTTATTCAGCAAATTACATTGCCAGGTTACGTGATCATGTTCAACAACCAGACAAAAATCCTCTCTTGATTTTTCCGGAAGGAACTTGTGTTAACAACCAGTACACGGTCATGTTCAAGAAGGTGAACCCTATCTCTGTTTAAGTCAAAATATAGTTTGACTTTGAATATGTTACATCATTGCGTTGTATAATGTTTTCCATGAATAAAATCAGGATTTATTGTTCATGAAGCTCTATTAATTAATGTTACATTTTTAGCATACTTGCATGTCACTACAGCATTTTAAAAAAAAATTATATATATGTTTAATATCATATCTAGTATTCCAGACTTCCTGGTAGGATGCAAGCATAGAACATTTTCATTGTCGCTTGACAGTAATTAGATGTCAGACACTAGAAGTTTGTTACCTGTTGCATGGCATTAATTTACATCTTTGCTGTTGTTTACTGTGGTGATGGTTTTCATCTTGTTTCTCAGGGTGCCTTTGAGCTTGGCTGCGCTGTCTGTCCAATAGCTATCAAGTACAATAAAATATTTGTTGATGCCTTTTGGAACAGTAAGAAGTAAGGAGTACAAATGATGAATTAATTTAGTTTATCTAGACTTTCTTCTTTAGCTAACATAATTACCTCACGAAATGTTTCAGGCAATCTTTTACAATGCACTTGGTCCGGCTGATGACATCATGGGCTGTTGTGTGTGATGTTTGGTACTTACCTCCTCAATATCTGAGGGAGGGAGAGACGGCAATTGCATTTGCTGAGAGGTGACCCATTTGTTTAGTTCATTTTCTTTTCCAAGAAAAACTTAGGGTCCTTTTGTTTTGGAGAGACCATAAAATTGATTATTCCTTGCATAATGAAATGCTTTGCACAGAGTAAGGGACATGATAGCCGCTAGAGCTGGACTAAAAAAGGTTCCGTGGGATGGCTATCTGAAACACAACCGTCCTAGTCCCAAACACACTGAAGAGAAGTGAGTTTCCTCCCATCCACTTCCTCCCTGACTCCTTCCCCATTTCCTTAATCCAAGTTTCTAAAATGGTTTCTGATCACCAGACAACGCATATTTGCCGAATCTGTCCTGATGAGACTGGAGGAGAAATGAAGGGACGTCAAGCCATACAAGTGCGCTTCGTTAGGGTTTTACATTCAGCTACCTTGTAATTCGGTTGGCTTCCAGAAACAAAAATGTGAGCCTGGGACACGTCAAGTGACCACCTCAGTTTTGTTGTAAATTTGTTACTAGTTTGATAGGATTAATAGTATGTACTTATCAGGAAAGGAATTGTGAGCATGTGTTTTGGCTGTCCATTCGATGATTGGCTGGTGATTAACACCTAAGCATGGTGCTCTTGTGAGATGCTGTGTTGATATTTATGAATTGATTGACGGAACCATGGTTTAAATTCACGTGGTTATTGATTCAATGTGTTTCTAAGCAAGAGGCGCAGATAGAGAACACCTAATAATAATCTAAGAAAGGAAGTAAATTGAATTGTATGAATTTGCAGGGTGCTATGTTCATGTGTTGCACGTTGTGACATTTCTGATGCGTGATGGGTAATGTTGGCTTGAATCATGGTTACAGCCTTTTCATCTGCTTCTTTTTAAAGTTGGGAAGAGCAGTCCAATTCACAAATGGTTTCTTGATACATGAATACGCTTATGTTTACAAATAATTTGCATTACAACAACCCCAAACATCAGCCAAACGCGCAAACAAAATAAATGACAACATGACCTCGAAAACCAAGATTGATGCAAAAGAATCAGCGAGACCCACACCAACTCAAGCCGAGATAGCAGACGCGCTAGCTAGAAGTAGAGCTCGCACTGGGAGTTCTTGTCCTGCTGCTGTAGCGTGCCATCCCCGTTGATCTTGAAGTCGCACTCCGCCTTCATGTGATGATGCTTGGTGTCCCACACCTTCACCTGGAACTGCACCGTGGAGGTGAGCAGCAGCCGCATCCTGACGGTCCCAGCCGAGAGCTCGCCGGAGAACCTACCCCACGCCGCCGAGTCCGTCGGGTTGGGCCCCGTCGCGGTGAGCTGCCCGAGCACGGGGGTGTCGCCCTTGGGCGGCTGGTAGAATGGCTGCATGACGGGGCCCTTGGCCACGAGCACGTCGCCGTAGTACACCGATGCCACGATCTCCTCGTAGTAGATGCCGATCTTCTGGTTGGGGTTGTGCTCGCCGACGGCGAAGCGCACCGGCAGGTTGGCCAGGCCGGACTGGCGGTTGGCATTCGGGATGGAGAAGTCGGCGAGGTAGAACCGGGGGCGGTGCGGCCGGAGGCTCAGCCACAGCACGAAGAGGATGATGCCGGCGATGAGGACCAGCGTCAGCACCACCGCGCACAGGAAGTTGATGCACCGGACCACCGGGCTCTGCCGGTGGTACAGCGGCAGCCGGTACGGCGGCATCGTCGTCGCGTCGGCGGCGCACGCTAGCTTGCTTGCTCGATCTCGATCTCCGGCGGCTTTGTGCTCGGTCAGTCTCAGCGATCCAGCTAAGTGATTGCTGCCGTCTTGCAGACCATGGTGCCCTATATATAGGCTGCAGGCCGGTGCGTTGTGCGCGAATGCAAGGCAGTAATATTCGTGCCTTGCTCAAAGGCGAGATGCTGACACGCAATGCACAGAGGAGGTTATCTGGGGGATTGATTCCTGGCTGGTTGACAGGGGGTTGGACTGTGCTGGAAAGTGAAGCAGGGGGTGTTGCAAGATCAAGTTGCAAATTCTCTCTAATTCGTTTGGTGATCCCATGTTAGTCTTAATCTTATAGAAAGATACTCTTCGGGTCTTTTTTCCACTCTGTGTCTCTATTTTCTATGCTTCTGCTTCACCACTTTCAGTGTAGTGGTTATCCCGTGTTGATTTCATTCCCAGCATGTGTGTAGTGGATTGTAACTCGAGTTTCCGGGGTGTAAAGGCAGTATTATTAGTAATTCTCAGATTCTGATGTTCCTGACTAATTTAGTAATTTGCTCTTAGGTTCTTTGCTTGAAGTTCTTGCGGATACCGGAAGAACAGTAGCCGAAACTTGGCCCCTGGGCAAACACAAAGGAAAAAATGCTAGTATCCTGTAGAGGGGCAAGCCATCCTTGGATTCCTTAGAAACAACTGCAGCTTACCTTATTAGGAGTATCACTTGCGTTTGTCTCATTGTGTGTCAACTTTTTTCCTTGATAGTAAACGCTCTGTGAGATGCATTTGGACAGGAGATTAGCCCTTTTTCAGATAGAAACAACATAATAGGGGCATTGCAGCATTCTTGATTTCCAGAGTTCATGGCTACGCCAATGTGATTTATAAAGGAGCGCCACTTGAAAGGAAAACTGCGACATGTGTTGCAGGTCTATGCATCCTTGTTATATAAAGGTTATATGAATAGATTTGAATTTCAAAGATCTTTTAATATCACATTGATTTGTAGCAATTGATTTGTATAACTCTAAAAACCTATAAAATTTTAATATACCGACTAAAAAGAACAGGAGCAGATTCCGTGCGCATTTCCGTGTCAACTCGGAGGCCCGGGCCTCGGCAGCCTGCGAGCACCGCGCCCCCTCGCCCTGCCGGCACAGCCGCCGCGGCGTCTCACCAGGAGAAAGGTCCGTGACTCCGTGAGCGGCGGCGGCGGCGTGCGAGGGGTCTTCAAGCCTGCGGCTAGGACGCGTGTACTTGATGAGGATCTCAGGGGACGCATAGCGGCGGCGCCGGGCTACCGTTGATCGCCGGCGGCAGCGTGACCTTGCCGGGTGTGCCATGTCGCGCGGCGCGAATATTTTCAAAATGCCCCTGGTATGCAGAAAAGACCCTACTACTTTATAAATAGACCACTATATTGGATCGCGATTAATAGTCACGATCAAAATATATGCAAATAAACCGAAATATTTATCAAATACCCCCTGGTTAGGATCTAAAATATTATAGAAAACCCTAGTTTGGATCGTTCTGTGCTCCGGCCGATTCGTTGGTGGCCGCTGTCGCCATCGTCCACACTGTCTGCCATCCCAACCGGGAGCGAAACGGCCTATCTATCCCGTCCAAGCCCCAAAACCGGTTCTCTACTTCCCCAATTCCCGCATCAACCGGGGAGAGAAACCGGAGGCAGGCGTGGAGGCGCGATGCCTCCGTCGGCGGCACCCGCGGCGCGCGGGCCGGCGAAGACGGACAGGAGGTCAGCGGCAACGTCTCTACTTTGAACTTTAATGTTTGAGATCTGTTAGTTTGGTCATGTCATGTACTCATGTGCTGCTGTAGTGCTGTGTGGTTTTTCCTGGTGCTATGTTCTAAATTATATTGTTGTTGGGCACTTGGCCTGCCCTGCGGCTTGCTGCAATGCTGCCTGGTTTCTGCTATGTTGCAGCTATCTCGGGTAGTACGGGTTACCCCGAACCTGAATTGTCGGGTTTTGAATCTCTAGAGCACATCTCGGGTTCCAGTTTTCAAAAACCGAAATTTAGAAAACCCGAAAAACCCGACCTGAATTTTTCGGGTTACCCGAACGCCTAGGCCTACCCAGGGGCCAGGGCCCTGGAGATACCTTTGAGGCGATGGTGCTGACCGGAGAGATGAAGCAGAGGCAGGAGAGGAGCCCCGTGGCCTCTGCCGACCCGCCGAAGTCAAGCGGCCGGCACGGATGGATTGGTGAACCTCGGACATGCTCGGAGCTTGAACGACGGCAACATCTCTCATGAGGCAGGTCCATGAGCGGCAGCGGCAGCATGGGAGATGATCTGGAGCAGCATATGGGCACGCTGAGTTGAATGAGGGATGCGTGGCAGCGGCCGACAGGGCTAGCGGAGGTCGGCGGCGGCAACGCGGACTCCTCCGGCGTACCGTGTCACGGGACGCCATCATTTGCAAAATGCTCCCTCATTTGGATCGCGATCAATGATTGTGATCTGAATGATTGCAAATATACCCCCTAGAATTTACAAATAGACCCCTAATTTGAATCGCAATTAATAATCGTGATCCGAATATTTGCAAATAAACCCCTGTATTTATCAAATAACCCTCTTGGATTGATTCTAATTTGACAAATTTGTCACTGGTTTGCATCTTCTCCTGCTCTGGCCCGTTCGCCGGCGGTTGATGCTGCCGCCGGCCACCCACCTGCTACCCCAGCAGGAAGCGCACAACCCCATCAACCTCACGGCGATAGCGCACCGGAAGACGGACAGGATCTGGCTGGTGGAGCTCCACCTCCCACCCCTCCCCGACCTCCCTCTCGCGCTAAGAAATTTGTATTTTTGACACCCCAAACGCGTGGCTTCACATATTTGACACTCTAAGGATTGGTTTCGCTAATTTGACACCCACAACATTGACAATGCTTCTTTAATGATTTTATTTCCTCCTTTTCCATTTATGGATTGTGAAAGGACTAAACTACCCCTTACTTTATGTATGTACCTCCCTATCTCTGATTCGATCAAATCAATTGCCCTGCTCGGACGTGCCGCCACGCGCCCAGAACGCGTCGCAATTGCTCGCTCGGATGCGCCGCCCGCCCGCCCAGAACGATCGCGGTATTGGTGCTCCTCATCTCTCTCCAAACCAGCGGCCACCGGCGGGACCGCGGAGGTCGAGCGCGAGGACAGGCGGGAGGTCGCTGGACGCGGAGGTGCGCTCGAGGGCGTGGATGAGGTGGAGCGGGAGCACGACGAAGCAGCTCCGTGCGCCGCCCACCACGCGGACCTCCACCTCCATCCCGCCGCCGCTCATGGCTACCTGACTACCTGTTGCCTCGCTCGCTAACTGCCCCCCGCGAAGGTGCCAGCGACGCAGTTGTTGGCGGAGCGGACGGCGGCCTCGATGTCGATCCCGAACCCATCGCCAGTGTCCCCGGAGGAGCAGGCGGCAGCGTGTTTGAGTTCGCCGGCGCCGCTGTGCAGGTGAAGGAGCACCTGATGAACTTCACGATGCGGAACATCCTCCACATGGTGTTGGGGGAGAAATGGTTAGGCTTCCATGGCGGCAGCGCTGAGGGCGAAAGGCTCTGGCGATTGCTCGAGGAGGCGTTCACGGTGAGCGCACGGTGGCCAATGTAGGCGAGTGGGTGCCATGGCTCGGCTGGCTCGATGTGCAGGATTTCATCCGGCGGATCAAGCGGGTGCACGTGCAATTGGACCGGTTCAACGAGCACGAGGAGGACCAGCGGCGCGCTGGAGACGGCTCCTCCGAGGACGCTGGCGATGGGTTCGGGATCGACATCGAGGCCGCAGTCCGCTCCGCCAACAACCACCTCGCCGGCACCTTCGCGGGGGGTAGTTAGCGAGCGAGGTAGCAGGTAGCCATGAGCGGCGGCGGGATGGAGGTGGAGGTCCGCGTGGTGGGCGGCGCTCGGAGCTGCTTTGTCACGCTCCCGCTCCACCTCATCCACGCCCTCGAGGGCACCTTCACGTCAGGCGACCTCCCACCCGTCCTCGTGCTCGAACCTCCGCGGCCCCACCGGTGGCCGCTGGTTTGGAGAGAGATGAGGAGCACCAGTATCGTGATCGTTCGGGGTGGGCGGCGGCGCGTCCGAGCGAGGCAGTCGCGACGCGTTGTGGGCGGGTGGCGGTGCGTCCGAGCAAGGCAATTGATTTGATTGAACAAGAGATACGGAGGTACATGCATAAAAGCAAGGGGTAGTTTAGTCCTTTCACAATCTGGTAAATGGAAAATGAGGAAATAAAATCATTAAAGAGGCATAATGTCGAGTAAATCAATGTATCAATACTGTGAGTGTCAAATTTGCGAAACCAATCTTTAAAATGTCAAATACGCAAAGCCACGTGTTTGGGGTGTCCAAAGTACGAATTTCTCCTCCCGCGCTGCACACCACCAAGCACCTCCCGCCACGCCTAATGCCGACGCTCAAGAGCACCTGCGACCTCTCCGCGCGGCGGTTCGGCGCGCTCCTAGGACGACCTCCGCCCGGACTCCCTCCTGTACGACTTCCTCCAGCCCTGGGCCGCGCCGCGGCGTCCCCGCAGCGCACCTCGGCACCTGCAGCGCCGCCGCCACGGCCTTCTTCGTCCACTGCGCCTCGGAAGCGCTGACTACGCGTCGCGGGCGTTCCCCTTCGAGTCCGTAGGCCTCGACACCGCCGACGAGGAGGCCGAGTACACCGAGCTGTTCGCCATGCGCGAGGACGTACCCCGCCGCATTGGTCTCCGAGCGCGACCGCCTGCTGCTCAGCCTGGCGCGCTCGTCGAGGTTCGTGGCCGTCAAGACGTGCGCGGACATCGAGCGCAAGTACATGGACTACCTCTCCGAGCTCCTGGGGGGCAAGGAGATCATCCCCTGAGGGCCGCTGCTCGTGGACTCCGGCGGCGATGTAGCCGAGTTACCCGAAACCGTTGAAAACCTGGGGCGCGGCACCATCTTTGAGCTGGCCAGTGTTATATTGTGGAGTCAAAAAGCTTTAGAATGTAATGATGAGAAAAATGGTAATGTAATTATGCTATCATTGGTAATGGCAATGTTAGAGGTAACAAGTCCAGTTGTTGACGCAAATTGCCTAAATTTCACAGCATTTGGTGCGTTACCTCCACACCCTACAAAATTGCACCATTTAAACTAATCATTTGGCATTTGCTACTTGGGTAGGATGGAAGGTAATGTATTGCAGTAAACATTGCATGGTAAAATTAATGGTAAAACCCCATTAATTAGGACAACAAAAGAAAACAATAGTAAGATCCCTTCTATCAGAACAGCAGGTAGGCGCTGAGTGCTGCTCCAATTGCTTCTAAACATATAGAGCTATATCAGGATCTAAACCCTCATCACTCGGATCATCTGTTTTAGTGTCAATCTGCCATTTGCGTCATTGATTCAGCCATCCATTTTGTGGCTACGATTTGCGTCATTGATTCAGCCATCCATTTTGTGGCCAACACACCTTAGATTGGGCCTTCGCTCCCGTGGGCTTCCAAAGCTAGGCCGATTCGGGCCCAATACTTCCTCCCGCCTTGCTGGCTAGCTTGAGACTTGACGCCTTTGGATGGTGAAGACGCACTCCCAGGCTCCCAGCCACTTGGTCATCATTCATCAAACGCTGCATCAGCTGGGTCCATGACAGTTACTAGTAGACTTGATTGCTGCTCAGTTATTTTTTTAATTAAGGAGCAAAATATATAAGTCACTGAGAGATGTGTACCAATACAGAAGTTCTGCGGAAGTTGGGTAACTTTGCATCAATATATGATGGAGAGAATCTTGCTAGCCGAACGTCAGAGGATCAAGAAATCAGTATGTTCAATGTCAACCTTGCACAACTAGTCTGTATCCTAGAAAAAAAAACTGGATCATTCAAAAGAAGAAGAAGAAGAAATCATCTCGATCTGAAAATGATACGAGAAATTTTACTAAATTTGAAAGAAATTGTGTATTGAGAAGTATGCTGCAAATTAAACGTGCATGGATAGTTGGATACCAGTTGGCTGCATGCAGTGCAGCCCAGCCTGCCTATCGTTGACAGAGAGCGTGGTTGCCAAATGCATATGCACGCACGCACGCGTTGCGGCGTCTCAGAATTCACGATGTTGTATCTCGGCGGAGTAAAATATTGTAGTGTGTGGATACTTCTGGAGTCGATCACCATGCAACTTAAACTATACTTTAATGTTACTACGAGTCTCAGATCGAAGAACTCAGAGCTAGATGCTTTTTGTCACATGGATGGTGATGGATCTCCTCAGATTCAAATAAGTTCAGAAATTATACTACTTGGTTGACGGATCAGATGAACATAATAATTAACTACAAGACGGAGTATAATAATACTCAGTGTAAACCAAGGCGCGTGGCGGGCACGCGACATGACGGAGTACGTGTGTGTTGGGGGAGATGAACTTTGCCTATAGTACGTGCAAGTGGGATCGGGATGAATCAAGCTCAAAGTCCAAAGCTTAGCTTACATACTTACTTGTGGTATCAATCGAGTGCTATGTCATTGCTCACATTTGCAGCACCTTTCTTTACTTAAGTATAAACCCTAATTTATGCATTTCAAGAGTGCACTTCGATCACACGGCATTGCGACGCATGTATATTGTGGGCTAGTGGTTGCAAGCACTCACTTGTGAGTGTGGAGACCGGTTTCCTTTACTAAAAAATATATTGTAGGTTAACTTTGAGACCCTCTCCTTTCGAAAAGTTGCCTCGTTTGATTTGGAAAAGTTTATCTAACGACGGTCGCGCAAACATACGAGTCCACGACCAATGCAGCCTGCTTCGGCCCACGTGAGGGAGCTGGGCTGCCGTGGTCCTTGCTTTTCTTTTCCATTGTTTCACCATAAAAAAGTGATAACTTTCTTTTGGAATGTTCATTTTCAATTCTTTTTGCATCACTGCATTTCTTAAGATGAGATCTACAAAACAAAATCCATGATGCATATATTTTTGAATATTTATTTATGTACTAGCAACTTATATTAAACATATGGTAGCTACTTGTGTATTAAGCATGTAACAACTTATGTGTAAATCTCTCACAAATTATGTACATAAATTGCTGCAACACTAATTTTATTGTCATATTGCTTACCCTACAATATCTAAATAAAGTCGCCACATTATTATCTTTAGATAAGTTACTACCAGGCATGTACTACATAAATCATTATACTGTCTGCACACAAGTTCTTACACAACCCTTTACATATGTTGGTACATTTGTCTTTATATAAATTTCCTACAAGACAAGTAGACATACAATATAAGATTAAAGGTTGATACATAATCTCTGTATAAGTTTGATACTTTACATGTATATAAGTTATTCCACCATATCTATAAAATTTGTTTCATAGTGTATACTATCACACATTTTGTACATAAGTTACCACTCTGCTATCAATATAAGTTGCTAGTCACGTAACACAGCTTCAAAACACATCAAATATAGATCTAGTTTTGTAGATCGTGTTACAAGGAACATGATAGTACAAACGGATTTGAAAATGGATGATCGTTGACAGAGGTATGCTCATTTAAAGAAAATGTGTCTATTTATTAATACCGGCATCATCGGCAACGTTAACAGATAGCGACATCTTGCGATTGAGGAGCTACACGTGGAGGGCTTCCACTGAATTCAGACAGGTGCCACCACATGATTACACGGGTGCACTCACATGTGATTGGTTTGAGGGGTCGCGCATTAAGTTTTCGCGCAACCCGTCGCACGTTATCCTGGTCTTTTTGATTTTGCCACCGCTTTCTCCTTTTAAAGAAGAAAAAAGAAAAAAACGGAAAAGGAATATTAACATATCGATCATAGCCGGCCATATATGGGCAGCTGCCAAATTTTCAAGATGAGTACAAAGTTTGTAATTTCATTGCAGTAGTAGTTCTCTTTCTGAATTCTGATAAATAAAGAACACTGCTCCGAATCAGTACAAAGTTTTAAAGAGGTGCTGACACACATGATGCACTATTCTACTCATACCTGCCGTAATGATCAGCATCAGCATCAGCATCATCGGAGAAACTTAATCTAATCCGCCTACGCGTATTCAAACTGCAGACAAACGCCACTTATTTAAATCAAACGCATGCATCCCTACACGGCCGCAACCTATGTTCCGTCAAGCTCAGTCAGGCCTCGACGAGGTACGGAACGGAAGCAAAACCATGCACCTCTCTCATTCTCTTCTCATTAGAAAAAAGGGAGGCAAATCCCTCCAGCGATTGAGAGGGCGTTTGGTTCCCTTTGCTTATTTTTAGCATGTGTCAACTAATTAGGAGTATTAAACGTAGACTATTTACAAAACCCATTACATAAGTGGAGGCTAAACGGCGAGACGAATCTATTAAACCTAATTAATCCATCATTAGCAAATGTTTACTGTAGCAACACGTTGTCAAATCATGGACTAATTAGATTTAATAGATTCGTCTCGCCGTTTAGCCTCCACTTATGTAATGGGTTTTATAAATAGTCTACATTTAATACTCCTAATTAATATCTAAATATTCGATGTGACGGGTACTAAAAATAAGCATGAGAAACCAAACTAGACCTCTGATTATGTCCTGTACGGTGTGCCTTGATGCATAGCTCAACAAGTCTCCTTCCTGGAACTTGCTCTCTGGACAAGCCTTTCCTACAAGAATTATTCAGTCGTCTCACCATCAGACAGCACCCGTATATGCACCTCAACCTCCATATATACCCTGTCTCTCCACTACACCAAAACCCATTCGTTCAAAACCCCAAACCATCAAGCTCAATCGCTCACTACCTCGCTCTCTTAGTCTTCTCCATCACCTTGCTCTCGTAGCTCATCTCTTTCCTTCTCGTCCTCTTGCCTTTCCCCGATTCCCAGCACACACCAGTGCAGCTGCTGCAGCTGTGTAGCGCCGCCAAGCTGTACTAGCTAGCTTCGAGGGATCCATGGGAAACTGCAGCTGCCTGGAGCGTGCGAGGGTGACGGCGTGGGACGGCGACGAGGACTGGGTCCTGCCGGCGGAGCGTTCCGGCGGGGCACGAGGAGTGGTGTCGACAGAGAACGGCGGCGGCATGCGGGTGAAGATCAGGATGACCAAGGGCCAGCTGCGGCGGCTGCTGGAGACCGCCGGTCGCGGAGGGGCATCTGACGAGGACGTCGTGGCGGAGATCATGAGCATTGGCACCGTGCGCGTCGACGTCGTCGCTGAGCTCCGGCACCGGCAGGCGGAGGAGGAGAGGCACCGGCCGCCCAAGCTCGAGACGATACAGGAAGACGGCGTGGATGAGTAGAGACGACACAAGATGTTATGTGTTCCCATGCCCCTGCGCATATTTATTTATTTATTTATTTATTTTAGCTTAGCAAATTACTAATGTTGTTTTTGTAACTTTTTCATCTCTAGTAGCACGCCCGGGCTGTGATATGCGTATACATCAGTCTTTGACCGATCTCTACACCAACAAACGTCTCGTAATTTTTTTTTGAAGGAATAAAACGTCTCGTAAATTTTACTATTGATAAATGGAGGCTATTTTCAAAGTCTCCATGTTAATCTGTATGAGATGTGCTAGAAAAGGTAAATCTAAAAAAAAACTCAATAAATCAGAAACATACAGCCATCAATTTGGTATGCTCTCGTCATCATGGATACAATGTTTCACCTCTCAGCAAAGAAAACGTAGTGTAGACCGAGCAGCAACTTGATGGCCGATATGGCTATTTTGGATATTGGTGGGCTGCTGCTAGGCCAGCCCGAGCCCCGCCCGAGCCGGCGGGGGAAACCCAATTGGGTCAAATCGTTGAATTTTGTTGAGAACTTGAGACCGCTCAAAAAATGCCATGGCAAGCCCGAGTTGGGCCGGGCCTAATGAGATCTTTACGCACTCCAGGCATTGCTATTTTTCATTTCCCACCACTTAAAAAAAAGTGTCAGCCAGCTAGCTGAATGCTTAGGTAGTACTATGAGACTAAACCTATCTCCCTCCGTTCCCGTTCCAAATTGTAGATTATTTTAATTTTTTTTAACATCTATACACCTAGAAAAGATAAAACAACCTATAAATTGGAACAGAGGGAGTACTATTATCTGACAAGTGTAACACCCCTAATAAAAAAATACAAAAGAAACATAGAGTCGTTGGAGCATGGGGGGCACACTCTCTTATCTCCTCGCTAGTGGGTGTCGCTGTTGATACGCTCATGCACCTCCGCAGCTGACCATCTTAGCTGAGCCATCAGCCATGGACGGCCGGAGGACAAAACAGCCAGCAGCTCGCATGATCAGCAAAAAGAAATCAAAATTAAGGGTCCGGTGGTGGCTCCCAGCGCTCTGATCGAAGCTCCACTGATGGTGTACGCTGCTATCATCACTCCCAGCTGATCAATCGATCGAGCACCGGCCGGCGGCGATCGCAGATATAGTTGAAGGCCCTTTTTGCCCATGACAAAGAAATCGGTCCAAGACAGGGACATGCCGGAAGGCCTGCAACTGGATGGGTCGCCAAGTGTGCATCCGCCTCCGTTCTCTTTTTCCTCTGTGCAGCACCAGTCGGTTATTATATGCATGCATGTGTGGCGCCGCACGACGCGCCGCACGTACGAAAAGAGCGCATGGGTTATTGGCAGTGGCTTATCGGGTAGGCCTGCAATATGCGTCTCAGATTCTCTGAACCTTTTGTTTTCTGGCCGGTCGCCGGCCGGCGGCCGTGCATGTGTCCGTTCCATTGTGGAGCGCGCACTGCACTTTGGCCCGTTGTAACATACCGGCCGCAATGCCTACTTGGACAGCACCACCACCACGTACGTTCGATCCAGCGTTCGCAAGACGCCATGTGCCATATGGAAAGCATATACATGCACTGTCACTACTACTGGGTGGTGGGTCCAAGGTGTATGTAACACAAGACTTGTGCTAATGACCCGATGCAAGGGACTTTCAGTGTTGATGCTTCTTTGTTATCTCGACACGAATTTTTGGCTTGCAGTGACACAAGTCTGGGTATATAGGAGCTCGGGAATGTTAGGGAATGCGACACACATGTGCGTCCAGCTGCTTCCATTGATCGATCCCTTGGCTTGCAAGTGATATACCGGCCTTTTCAAGTAGTCAATCGTATCATCCATCCTTGAGAATGGTGATAACAGTTCGTTAATTATGTACTACACAACAAAGAACAGGATTATACGCATCGATTCGTAGCCAGCAATAATGCAAGCAGTAGGCGGTGACGACTAGGCCCGTCCCTGGGCACGTGCCTGTGCACCTATACAGGCCCCTAAAGATGTAGGGCCCACATAATTATCCTACATATTCAGTATTAGTGGTACTAGCAAAACTCGGCATGGTGCTCTCCAAATTTCCTCACGGAACATCTTGAGAAGCCTCATGACAGCACGAAACTTTCCTTCCAATTTTCTAGCTCTTTTAATTTTTTTCTAGCTTGCAACATGCAAATCGTATCCTATTTTTCCCTGAAAATACTAATAGCTGTACGTCATATATTGATTAATTGTGATCGGTTTGCAATCCTAAATCATTGCAGCTTCTTCTTGTTGGTCTAGAACAATACAAACCACAAGTAATCACTAATTAGGCCAGTTCTACTAGCCTACTGCAACCGCCATATGCCAGTAAACAACATTCTTCTTCTTGATTTTCCAGCCCGGTTAGCTTTCTTCCTTTCTCTAATTGTGCATAAGAATTTGAAGTCATGTCATTTTGGAAGTTGGATCAGACAATATCAGGAACGGACCCAGGATTTGGCAAGGACCGGGCCGGGGCTGATCCTAGCTTAGTAGAAGCTTATATACGTTGCTCCTTTATATTTGACTATTTTTTTTCTAAACCACTATTAGGATTTTAGCCTTGGACCCGGGCTGCAGCCTGGGCAGCCCAGGTTGTAGGTCCGCCACTGGACAATATCACAATAGTGTTATAACTTATTCTTAGAAATGTGTTCAACAACATATATAATTACTCCCTCCGTCCCTTGAAGAGTGCAATTTTAGTTTTTCTAGGACAAATTAGTGGTGGGGTGAAAAGACTCTAATACCCTTATTTGTTGGTCACATGCAGTAAGTTTTGTCATGCAAATCAGATCTGACTACTTAATTAGGCAGGTAGTTAGATCAATGTTCTAGGATTGCACTCTTTTATAGGAATTTTTTTCAAAAGTTAGGATTGCACTTTTTATGGGACGGAGGGAGTAACTGAAGTGGTTTTTCAAAAAATCATACTAACTTTATTAAACATGTCCATTGGCGGGATTAGTGGTTCAAGTCTCCCGCTCAACCCAGTGCTCATATTTTTGGCTAATATATTATTCTTAAATGATAAGCGATGTGTCCATCGCCGGAGAGGTGATTCTTGTGATTTTGTCAATCCCAGACATTGGTAGAGGTACGATGTCTCTTCTATGTGTGCATACTTGCATGTACCTGTATGTTTGTACTATGTTTCGTATAAAAAATGAATCATAATATAAATTATCATTATTATTTTGGTTGTTAAGTCAAGGGCCTACATTAGAATTTGGTACAGGGCTCATGTATTTTGCGGGACAGTCCTGGTGATGACACTGATGAGTCAGCTTTAAGATGAACATACGACTGGGGGATTCATTCGAGATGCAAGTTAAATGATGCTAGTCCAACTTAGCATGGCTTTCTTTTGGGGCAGAAGGAGGGTGTTGACAACAAAAGCTTGCTGGTTACTGCACCAAGTTTTGGTGTCAACAGACTGATCTGTTGTTTCTACTGCCGGCAATGCCGATGGTGTCCTTTATATTTGAAGAGGAGTCGACGTGGCTTTGGATATTGCAATCAGACGTCATTAGCTCTGAAGACAAGTATCAGACTTCTATAATTAGTTTCGGAACATGAAGCATTCATACTCCGAAACTGGGGGGGCCTGTGTTGACACCGGATTTTGACCAATCCTATAAATTCGGAGTACAAGATAATTGGAGTCACATACAACAATAAGAAGCTAGCATGCGTGCATATGGGCACGGAGTCCAAATCGGCTTCATTGGATTAATCGGCAAGGAGAGGCAAGGATGATATAAAGGAAAGGCCAGCACGTATGGATAAAAATGATTAGAATATACAACATGGATTCTGGTGCACTTTGCATGCCAAGCGTGGGAGGCTTCCAGAATAATTATGCATGCGGCCGATCTGTGCATGTACGGGAGGTTGTTTTATAGAATAAAATATTTTAGAGATAGAGTTGGGTTAGTTAGAGATAGAGTTTTTTATTAGAAAAGATTGTGTACGTGACTTGCCTTGTGCGTGGCTAGATGCCAACGTCCGCCCTATAAATATAAAGGGACGTGGCCATTGTAAAGAATAATCACACGATCAATATACAACACATCTTTTATTTACCTTTTCGGCTTCACGCCATTGCATTAGGAGTAGGAGTAATGTAGCTTCTCGACGAGTTCCTTCTAGCAAGCTGGGCTGCATCGACCTCGATCTCCGGCGAGCTGCAAGTTCCGTCACTAGGTGTTCTAGGCTTTAACCACCGGGCGTATCGCTGTGGTTTCGTCTAGTTTCATCTACCAGTTATCGAGTATCTTGGATCTTTGACTTACGGCGCATCGCTTCTGTCTCGATCTACGGTATTCACCAGTTATCCTGCCTTGATTAAGCTTGCATCGGCTGATATTTATCTGTTCTATCGTCTTGCCGTTTACGACATATTAATTATTATTAATTCTGTCGGAATAGACGATAGATCTATTTTTAATAGCCTGTTGCATCTTGATCTTGGCCATCCTTTGAGTGTTGTTGGGAGTAAGTTCCGTTGTGATTGGATCATCGGCTAGCGGGGTTCAGATTAATGTCCTGCTAAATATTTCTAGACTGCAACTACCGGGCGCATCGCTGTGGTTTCACCTAGAGATATTGGTGGTGATGTTAGTTTAGATCTCATCGGCTTGTGGCTCTAGCTATGGCGGGGCAACAACTCAACAACATCCTGTTTTCTATCGGCCGTCTGGCCGATATTTATTGTAAATTATATTAAATCGGCTGGATGGCCGATGAATCACTCACATTCATCAAGGTACTGGAATCGGCTTCACAGCCGATATATTTATCATGATTTATTTTGTTGCACCGTTATCGCTACTGTGCCAAGATTATATCGGCCTGATCGGCCGGTTGCCTCGGACTTCACAATAACTATCATCTCCTTGTCAGTTGAATGGTCAAACTGACTGGCACGCCCGCGCACACCACGCGCGCCGATTTGGATTCTGCACTGGAGTTAAGCAGATCTCCCAGGTCCTCATGTGTTGACGCACACCAAGTTTTGGTGTCAACAGAGGGGCTCCGGCCGGGAGAGTTGCAAACATGAGAGCTAGGAGGGACGGCGAAAGAGACAGCCATACACATGAGAAATAAAGCAGGTGGAGTGCTTGCGCTTTGGCTTAACCCAGTGACGTAATTGTCATAAGCACGATGTTGCCTTAAATAAAAGCCCTATATATCCGGAATCTTCCTTAGATATTTCCGCTGACTTTTATCATATGCTGATTGCTGATTGGTACACTACTGTAGAACAGAGGACGCTCAGCTGGTATTTACCACAGACCACTGCGTGTCACTGGCCCACGCATTCCAATTGTCAGCATAAATTTGTCAAAGGCCACTGCGTGTCACGGCAATGGAAAAAAAAAATCGTAAATGAACTCTCTCTAATCTTCATCTTACATTACCCACTTTCTAATTTCACCTCTAATCCTTTCCTGCACGAGCTTGGGGACCACCTCCTCCTTTTAACTCCTGCGCATCGCTCCCCTGTTCGTTCGAGAAAATATCTACGAAACCACGCACTACGCAATCCACGGCGGAAAAAGCAATCGATCGATCGAGGTGGATGGGATCACACAGAGGGAGCGAGAGCGAAGGGAGTAAGGGACGCGGCGAGAGAGTGAAGTCAACGCGAGCCCTTGGTCCGTCGCCAAGCAGATGAGGTCATCGAGCGCATGCTTGCATGTGCGCGTCCCTAGCTGCAGGAACGATCCGCTTCAAGAGATAGAGATGATGGAGTAGCATCGCAGCTGATCATTCCGGTCCCCGGATACTAAAATCATATGCGTGCGCGCGCATCACGGATCCGAATCGCGATTCCACGCGTTATCATATCATATCACAGCTTGGATTGGATGTATAATCGGTCGTCGATCGATCGATCGATCACTACAGCTGTTGCGTCTCAGTCTACGTGCCTGTTCGGTCGCGCGCGCACAGTTGTCGCGCACGTCCACCAGCAAGCACCCCCGCATGGCCGCGCGTCCATTTCAGCTGACAAGCTTTGCTGACCGCTTCAGCTTACTGTGTGCCGCACTCCCCGGCCGGCCGTGATCACCGCCGCTCACTGGAAGCCATAGTACAAGCTCGACGTCCACTACTCAGATGTGTACGTTTGTATAAATGGCAACGAATATATATAGATACGATTTTACTGTATGGTGAATTCACCTATATAGATTGTCAAATTTTAATTAATATTGCTAAAAAAAACGTTTTAGTTAATCTCTATGATCGATAGACAAAAAGAGAGAGAGAGAGAACAAACCCATAATGTTCCGTATACCATATGGGTACGATGGTCATCACGCAAATACCGTGAGATAACTAACGCTTGGTTATTAGGAATAAAAGTAGGGAGTGTCCTGGTGAGAGCTATGCTGCCTGGATCATCATCAGATGACATCGTTTAATTTTGCTCACTGTCAGCTTCAAACTGATGAAATTCCTTTTGGGCTAAAATAAACACCACTCGATTGGTCGACAGGTCCGCGGAGGATTCCATGTCACCGGGCGGCCGATCATATCATCGGCACTCGATCACGCATGATGTCCGATGGAGAATGTAAACCTGGCTGCTGCTCCGCGTGCCGGCCAGTTGGCTGCCTCAATAGAATAAACGAAGATAACCCTCTTCCAAAA
Source organism: Setaria italica (assembly GCF_000263155.2). NCBI lineage: Eukaryota > Viridiplantae > Streptophyta > Magnoliopsida > Poales > Poaceae > Setaria > Setaria italica. Next base: position 42,226,131 of record NC_028451.1, on the reverse strand, counting down.
AACAAATCAAGATAACAAAGCCCACGTAACGATTTGGCGCCATTTGTATGCCTCCTGGCAAGTATTACTTAGGACTCGCTTAGTTACTTTGCTTGCTCCTGCAGTGCCTTGCCTGGCGAGGCTACTGAGCTAAGCTACGGCGTTTGGTTCTTTTGCCTGGGCGCTTTGGAGCTTGTGCAGGCACCGCAGGAACCCCTCGCGCAGGAACCAAGCGCGCCATTAATTAATTTCCACGTCAGATATAATCACACAGTTTCCTGAAGAAAAAACACAAAAGGTAGTAGCACCGCATGCTTTCATTTTTAAAATTAAACGTCCACTGGCTTTTTGTTCCGGGGGAAAAAGTGAGGGAAAAGAGAGAAATGGGTGGAGTTGGGGGAAATACTCGCACGCTTGCCTGGCGAGCTCGAGTGCGAGTGGCGGCAGGGAGCCATCGAACGCTTGAGGATATCCGCCTGCCAAAATCTTTTCTCACGAAAACGACCTCGAGGGAATAAATAATTCGAGTTTTCCTCGCTTCTTTTTATGGACCACTCCTCGAGGAACTTTGGAATTCGCCAAGAGCACGCTCACAAATATTTGAATCAGTAGTTATTGGGAAAGCGAGAATTTTGTAGGTATTTCGCAGGAAGCAAGTCTGTTTTGTAGGAGTATCTCATAAAGATTTCTTGTGTTTTTGAATACTCTAGGTCCGAGTCAGCTCAGTTGGGATGCAAAAAAATTACTAGCCCATCAACCCATTCCAAAAATTTTACATGCTAGTCGCTAGACATTAATTAGCCACTTGGCAACGAATCGTTTGGTCAAACATTGCCAATCCAGTGGTACCTAGTTTAGTCATAGTAAGGCAGTAAAGTAAATACCTGCTAGACCTGCTCAGTACTCCAAGAAACTAGGGAAGCAAATGATGGCAAAAACTAATTTAAAAAAATATTTAGTAAGCCTTCCGATATCATAGAGTTCTAGTTTTGGTTGTGCACAATTCATATGTTTAAATTTTAACCACACTAGGCAAGATTGACAAAGCTAGGTGTATTTTAAGACCAAATCACTTTCTTATAATGTTACGGTATCACCTTGAATTCGGTAGTACTCTCTTCGTTTCAAATTGTAGATCGTTTTAAATTTTTTTTAGTTTCATAGATATTATTATGCATAGAAAAATCAAAATGACGAAGTGCCTTCGCAGAGTACGCGTGCGCGTAACCGGAAGAACACCATTGTGGTAATTTACGAAATGGGACCGGACTTGTAATCAAAACCCAGCGGCATATAAAAAGCCGTACTCGCCATCATCTCCTTGCCCACATGCTCTTGGAGAGTGAGGGAGAATCTTTTCGCCCTGAAAAAGAGCAAAGCGTCAGGCCTTTCCCCCGGTTCCTAGTTTTGGTACTACTCCACCGGCATCATTCTCCCCGTCCCCAACGAACCAGCGGAGCTCGCATCGCAGCCAACAAAAGAGAAGGGATCAGCCGCCCACGGACACGCAGCGAAGCATCGATCGCCAGTTCGCCGGAGCGGTCGGAAGGCATGGGGGACGCCGTCGCAAACCACCCTGTGAGTCTCTCTCCCTGCTCCATCACCTGCAGAGTTCTGCGGGAGCAAATCGGCTATCCCTATCCTTCTGAGAAATTTGAATTTGGAACGACTGAATTTCGGTTGAATTTTCTTGTGCCCGAGGGGAACAAAAAAGTTACCGGAAGTTTGGTTCTGTTTTGGTGGTAACAGCACGTGAGATCGATCGCTTGGTGGAATAGAATCCCCCTGCGTTCTGTTCTTGGAGATGGAAATGGTAAGAGTTACTGACAGCAGCTTCTTATATCTGTTACGTGCAGATCCTCGCGGTGGGTGATGTCGGACAATCGAGCTTCGGCGTCAACCCATCCGCCGCTGCTACCGGCGGCGGGTTCGTGGCCCTCGACGTCGGCGCGCTGTCGTCGTCCCTCGCCGGCGACGCTGGCCCGCCGCCGGGTACGCCCACCGCGCCCCCACGGACACCCACCGCGCCCCCGCGGACACCCGTAAGTCCGAGGAAACGCGTGCTCGCGAACTGGCCGGCCCCGGCCGGGACGCGGCGGTACACGCCAAATTCCGTTTCGTCTCGTTGCTTCCAAAGCTGACTCTTTTTTCCTTCCTCTGTGCCCGTGCCGCGAACAACGACAGAAGGTGGTGAGGTCGCTGTCGCGGAAGGGCGACAGGAAGCCGACCGACGGCGACGCCAACGGCACCGCCGGTACGTCAGCCCAGACGATTAGCTCTCTTCTGTTATTAGCATCCATTTCGCGTTCTGATTTTGCCTTTCAGCGGGGGAAATAAATCGCATTTTGGTGCCAATTCCTGTTAGAATTCTCGTGCCTCTTCGTTTTGTCGGTTTCCGTTTAATTCGATAGAGATTTTAGTGATGGATTGGTCACCTTGTCGTTTAAGCTAGCGCATGTAAGCTACTAGTAAATTGGCAAGTGACAGTCACTGATGCGTTCGATTCTAACGACGAATTGGAGGGATGCCTTCTTGGGGATGCAATCTTTGAACAGAACATGGATGCTGACCGGCTCGACCTCCTCCGTCCATGTATGTGCAGGTGGCGGTGGAGAGCGGCCGCAGCTGTTCGTGCACGTAGCGGCCGGCGACCTCGGCGACGCGCCCAGCAGCGCGCGGCTAGTCGTGCACACGCCGCTGGCCAGCACGCCCGGGAGCAAGTCCCGGCGGTTCGGCAGGCGGCCGGCGCCGTGGCTGGATCCCCGGAGGGTCGTCTTCCTCTTCGCCACGCTGTAAGAACATCGCTCTCCCTCCCCTAGTCCCCTTCATCAGCTGTCAGCTCTGACAGTTCGTTCACTTTGAAAGAAAAACAAAAACAGAAGCTACCTCAACATGGCAAGTCGTAGCAGTACTTCTCACAGTAATTCGTTTCCGGTAGTAGTAGGCTAGCTAGTGGCTGCCAAAGTCGCGGGGATTAATGCTCTCACATGAAGTACCCAGACGATTAGGCGGAGCAGTTAAGCGTGTTGAGTGAGCGTGCCTGAACAAGCAAAGCTACGGAGTTGGCATGCAGTAAACGCCAGCAAACTTCCCAGTTGCGTCTTCAGAGGGGTTAGTAGAGAGTACAGTGTACAGAACCAAACCCTGAAACCCAGCAAACGCGGCGATCCATCAGTTCGATGCGATGGATCTTTAACGGGGCAATGCCAGGAGCAACATCAAGAGCATTGTATTCGGCAGCCCCTAGAACACGTTCATCTGTTGGGAAGGTACGAGTCCGACGACGATGGCGATGCTCGCAATCGCAGAGAGTTGCAGGCTTGCAGCGTAGTTTTTGTTGGCCGAGTCTCCGTTGCAGAACTAGCTCTGGGCGTCGCCTTCGCTACAGCGACGGCGGAGAAGAAGACGGCGACTGACGGGCAACCGCCGTGGCGAACACGACGCTGCCGTGCTGAGCGCGGCGTGCTGGCGTGCAAAAACCTGACCCTGAGTTGCTATGGTCGGCACTCGGCAGTAGTATCCGCCGTGCTTGAATCCTGACAGCGGCCTTGTCTGATCTCGTTCAGGTCCAGCGTGGGGACGCTCATCCTGCTCTACTTCACGCTCTCCATGAGCAGGGCGGACTCCAGCGGCAGTGGCGGCGGCGGCGCCAGCGACGCGCGGTGAAAGTCCGGCCATCGACATCGAAAGGCCGAAGAGGCGATATTTTGGTGTTCCGAGCTTTTCTCTCTCTCCCTTTTTTGCTGAACAAGATAACTGGGAAAGATTTCGAGGGGGGTACTGTAATCCCGGCGTAAAAGAAAGGTCAGTCTCACAGAGGAAAACTGAACGGCAGTGAAGAGATCAGGCTTGTTGGGGTTTGATGGACAAGTTTGTTTTCTTTGAAACACTGATGGACAAGTTTGTGGTGGCGGCTAATGGCTATCCTTGTTTTTTTTTCCTTTTCTTTTTCTTTTTTCTGACTGCCCAAAAAAGGGTACATGTCGCTTTACAACGACAAACAGATATTGTATTTTTCATTTGTTCCTGGTGCTGCAAACAGAATCATACAAATTGTGGTACATATCTTTACAGCGATAGCCGATTGTCTCTCCTCGAATGCCATTTCCTGAATAGTGGTACAGATCTTTGGTCAACCTAAACTGAATGAACGAACAAAGAATGACACACATAGATCACGAGGTGGTGATCTAAGAGAATTTGGAACCCTCATGAATGAATGTGACACTCTCTATGCATGTGGCACTAATCTAGTAATAGACGCAACAAAATGCCGGATTTGATAAATTTTGGAATTTTGGAATGTCTGCACTGCGGCAGAATAGACTTAAAACTCCGTAGCAAAGACCTTGTGGGACTCGACACGAGTGTTAACCACCTGACAGGTAATCGTAGACTAGAACTGGAGCCACCCTGCAAGGACAGAAATGGATTTCTTAAGTTACTCAGTTTTATGCTGAAAAGTTGGATAGATACCTGCCTTAGCTGTCTAGAATGAACAGTATTGCGCAAGACTTATTATACTTGCAACTCAACGAAAACAACAGAGAACATGTCCGGTATTTTTTCTGTGAGGCTGTGTGGTTGATCGACAGCAACACTTGCACTTGGAACACTTACCTTCTTAAGATATACTCCTACACAAAACACAATCACCGTCCACTTACTCTTCTTTTGCATGCAGACAAGGCAAACATTTTTTTTTTCACGCAATTGCGAAATAGCCTGTTTCTTTCTAGATGTATCAAATAGAAACATATACCAAGGATTATCTTAAGATCATTTCAAAGATCCTTGTGTCAGCTCTTGAGCCTGCAGTAGTTTCCTCTCAACCAGATTTTCAGTGACTGGATGTCTCGATCTCAGTCCTTGGTGTTCCTGGTCCACCAGATAAACTACATTTTGTTTAAAGCACATACTACCAGAAGTTCATCCTGGTACTCTCAACCACATCCACAAGATGCTTACTTCAAATAGCAACCAGAAAAAATAGAAAATGTAGAAAACATCATTCCACATTATCTGCAGTTATTGTAAAGCCATAGAGATCAAACAGCAAGATCCATCAAGCTATTTAACACTACCAAGAAATCTGAAACACAACAAGAAAGAGCAAAAGAAAAGACGCGAAAAGTGTCTCCAAGTCAGACTAGAACACATTTTGATCCCTCTGAAAGAGATTTGCCTATCCGATTCAAAAGTTTTTTTTTAAAAAAAAAGGATCCTAGGGTGTATACTAGAAGAAAAATGGCGAGTATTCAAGCATACTGTCTAAGAACATCCTTGTTCAGGAGAAAAGGGACGGTATTCAGGTCCATATTTAATGATGATGAGGATTTGAGCTTCCTGCAGGAAATATATCGCTCCGATTTTCTGGTAAGTCTCAGAAAGGCAATTCACCCTACTATTTTACCTGGGATATAGAGATTCTCTAACGATCAAATAAAGTGAGGCCAATGGAAGGCCGTAAATGCAATATACATTTATTTCTGCTGAACTATTCTGTAAACTTAACTTTAAGATACAAACGCCACCTAGAAGGTGGAACAAACAAGGATAAAGGGTAATGTTATTTGACACGGACGTTATCAAAACACACACACACACACATTACAAGGCGTAGTAGAAGGGATAGAACATGATTCTAGTACCGTTTCGATATGCGTGGCATGGAACACTTCTGTTTCTTATCATGGAGAATCCTTACAACCACAGCAGCTGTTTCCTCTACAGCTTTTCCAGTGACCACTGCATTAAAACAGTACAAAAGAACATTTAAACAAAGAAACAACAAACTAAAGGTTTCCTAATAGACAATTTAACTAAACTTACCAATGACTGGCCACACTGGATTTTGAGCAAAAATTTGATTTGCATGGGCCAACTCCTGCCTCACATGCTCCATTTCAGCATAATTGCTCTTATGCCCATCAAAACCTAGAGTTTTGGCCCTTGTCTTTCTAATTGCTTGAAGAACCACTGGGTTTATTGTCAATCCAAAAATCTTGTCCTGATTGATCTCAAAAAGAGCCTTTGGAAGATTGATTCCCATCACAATAGGGACATTTGCTACCTTGTATCCCTTCTGTGCTAGGTATATTGACAATGGAGTCTTCCCTGTACGTGAAACACCAACAAGTACAATGTCTGCACGGTTGAGGTTCTGTGGCTGAGCTCCATCATCTTGTTTGATGGTAAAATCGATGGCGTCAATTCGTCGGAAGTAATCCTCAGTTAGTTTACCCTGTCGGCTAGGAGAACTTCGTGGAATCCCAGAAGGAGCAACACCAATATGATTAGCAATGGCTTCAACAGTAGGTCGAAGAACATCAGTGGATGGAACACCCCAGAAATCACAGGCCTTCTTAGTTGTCTCAGCCATTGACGGATCAGCTAGAGTATACAGAACCAGTGCCCCTTCTTTTGCTGCTTGCTTGATTAACTCAATAAGTGTGGGGGGTGTTGTCGATCTAAAACAAAGGGGGGGGAAACTTTTTACATATAAAAGATGCGCCTGTTACCAAGTTATGAGTGGCTAACATTTTTCAAGCCAGCGCAGATCAAAATTTATTTTGATAACTAGTATCTAATAAGGACTTTCCTGACTCCTGATCCAGGAACATGACAAAAGCCTTGTTTTCTCCAACAATATGATCAAGCCAAACAGACATAT
>NC_028451.1:42035511-42219267 GCF_000263155.2 Setaria italica | reverse complement strand
CCCCCCCCCCCCCCCTCCCCCCCACCTCACAACCACATCGAGCGACAAAAATAAGCTGATAACTAGTATCCCCAACATTCAGATACATATTTGTGTTTTCCACCCCCAAACAATACATGTACAAGACTCGGAGAGAATCTGAACCAACGAAATAAATAGGTACGTTTGAAGCAAACATGCAGTTATGGATTTGCACAGAACGTCTTCCTTTATCCAATTGCATCATGCATATGTATACGATTGCATATTGTGATCTTGTCCTTACTCAAAAAAGGGTTTGGAATCTAGTGAAAATGTATCCAACATTCCATGCAGAAATAACCTTATTACCAGGACAGCATAGCAATCCTTTGTGTCAGTACTCAGGAGAACCCCATAGCCATTATCATCTAACATCGAGATAGATGACAGTGAAATATTGGCCCAAGTCGCCCCTCAAACCCTCACTATTTTAAGCTCACCCGAATCCAGATCCACCAGAACATAAAATTCCTATGTTAATTGCAAGAAATTTACAATCCCAATTCAAGAATCATATAGCATAGCACGGTAACAGTTGTACTAATCACCCTGAAAATGAATCATACCTTTGCACATATCGTTATAGAGCAGAATTAAAGGGTTATCGTTGGATCCCAAGATATTACATTCTGTCTCTAAATCACAAGTCATTGGTTTTCCCTTGGAGATCTGGCTCTTCCCCAATGTGACACTCTAAATTCAGCATCTCACTTTGCGTATTTGAACTACTGATTTAGTGATCTCTCTAGTAGACACCTATCGCATCACAAATATTTACCAGTACCGTCCAAAAACCCCTAATTGACTGATTCGGTACTTCCATGACAAAAGCAGAACATCTCCCGTTATAACTACTCAGTCTGTTACTCCAGTAGTTAGCGCACCATGAGCTTCCAGCGAAAGGGAAAGAAAAAAAGAAGAAAAAGACTGGGGCGGGATATTTACCCCGGAGAAGAGGTGGGTGCTGACGGAGCATCCGCTGTCGACGAGGCAGTGCTCAAACTGCCCAAGCGCGGCGTTCACCGAGTGCTCGGCCGTCCAGCCGGTGCCGTCCGACACCAAGTAGATGGCCTTCCCGGCCGCGGCGTCCCTCTCAGCCTCGCACACGTCGTCGTCGTCCTCCGGCGCCACCGCAGGAGTGTCGTCGTACAGCAGAGACGGCGGCTGCTGCGGCTGCGGCGGCGGTTTGGTCACCGGCGGCGGCGGCGCCGAGGAGACCGCCGCGCGGTCCACTAGCCTCAGCCGCCGGCCCGAGCGTAGCGCCCGCCCACGGGACCACCGGCTGAGCTGCGAGCTGGCTTTCAGCGCCCGGGACGAGGACGAGGACGAGGAGGCGGCATCATCCGGCGCCCGTGGTGGCGGGGCGCGGTCGGACTGGCCTGGGGCCTCGGCTGCGGCAGGGGCGAGGACCGGGGAAGGGTCGAGGGCGCACGAGACCGGGCCGGGCGCGAGGCGGCGGCCGGCGGGGGACGGCGGGCCGAGCAGCGGCGCCGCGAGCGGATTGGCGCCGGCCCCTATCATTGAGCTAGCCTAGCCGAGGGGGCGGCGACGAGTGAGCGAGTCACGAGACGATGCCTTTCGCTGTTCGCCCGCGGGGATGGCTTGGCTGGTTTTCGCGTGGGGCGGTGGCGTTTTTGACGGGAGGCAGGAGCAGGCGGTGTGGCCTGGGGTGCGGCGGGGCGGGGGCGGTGATGGTTGTGCCGGTCAGGAGTGGCCGCGTGGGCTTGGTCGGTAAGAAACAGGGGACGCCAACGGGGTTGGACCGCGGACCAGCGACGGTTGGACGTGGAGGCTGGTCTGGTTGCGTCTCAGCACATCTATCTCGGCCGCCGTGTCCCGTGGGGACTTGGGGAATCTCGAATCGCGCTGCGCCTCCGCCCGTCGGCGTTCTTGCCCATTTCGGCTTCGTCCTGCAGCTGCAGGCTTGCTTCCAACTTTTTTTTAACGAAGGAATTTTTATTTCAAAATGAAATATTGTTCCGGCCTTTACGCTAAGGGCTCGTTTGGATTAAAAAAATTTCGAAGGAATTTTTGAGCTTTTCGTTCCTTTGGAAAGGAATTGTGTGGCTGTGTTTTGCAACAAAGGATTGACTTCCATTCCAAAGGGAAGGGAACCATCCATGCACATTTCGAAGGAAAAAAAAAAGCATCCACCGGAAGCCAAGGGAAATCATCTTTCTAAACTTACAAAACATAGGATTAGAAAATATAAAACATAGGATTAGAAAATATAGGAATTTTTCCTAATGTAGGTGTTTGGATGAGCATAGGAAATTCACAGGAATGGAAATCTTATGAAGTGTATAATCACCAATAGCATTAGATAAACTAATAGAATGGAAACTTTTAAGCAACAGCTAAGCTCATTTGCCTCGATCCCATGCAAAGGGAAAAGAAAAAAAGAGGTTTGACTGGATGTTAGTTTTCCTGTGGTTTTCCTATGAAATGAGCAGCATAGGAATTTTTTTTTCAATTTTCCCATACTCCAATCCTCCATTCCAAAGGCATAAACAGTGCTCAATCCTATAGGAAATGGAATCCTTCATTTTTCCTCCAAACTTCCTCCAATCCAATCCAAAGGAGGTCTGAGTTTCTTTCTCTAATCCTTTGCTGTGTGCTGTCTCAATCTCTTCCTCTAATCAGTTGCTGTGTGTTGTCTCCTCTTGGTATATGTTTTATAATTTGTTTATATTTTTTCTCATGATAATTCCTTTTCCCAGATCGTTAATGAGCTAGACAGTAAAAAGAATCAATATATTTCCTTTAATAAATGGCTCTTGTACTGATTATGATATAGGTATCCGGTTTTTTTATTGCAAAAGGCTAGCAGAACTATAAATCGGGTGTGATAGAATGTTTGTTTAGTGTTCCGATTCTAGCGTAATTGTTAATTAACTTGAAATTAGTACAAAGTAACTCAATTAAATTGACATTTTGGTTATTTCGTCTAATTGGACGTGTGAAGATCAATTTTTTTCCTGCGATCCAAACAACGCAAGCTTTACATTCATGTGTTTTTGGAATCACGTAGTTTTGTCCAGTATGTTTTTTTCATTCCTCTGTTTTACATTCCTGTAATCTAAACAGCCCTAAAACGGTACTTGTTTTACATTCCTGTAATCTAAACAGCCCTAAAACGGTACTTGCCATTACGCGTCGTACTCGTCTTGGGACCACTACTCGTGTCGTACTCGTCTTGGGACCACTACCTGTTGCCCAGCACGTGCCGCCCATATCTCGTTTTATTTTATCCAATCTGCTCCTCTATCTCCGATTTGTACTTTAGGGCTTGATTCGATCTAATTTCGAGGAGGGTTGTGCCGTATTTGAGGTGGAAACGAATTGGGGTCAACGTAGAGGAGTCCTGCTCGAAGTAAAAAAGCATGAGGGGAAGCACGTGGGCAGGAAAAAGAACTGGATGAGTCCCTGGATAAGGGTCCACTTTTCCATGGAATAAATTGAAGTTGGACCCACTACCAATGATAAATACATAGATGTGGCCTGTGTCATCGCTCAATTATAAGAATATGTCTAAAAAGAACTGGATGAGTCGCTGGATAAGGATCCACTTTTTCCTGTTTGGTTCATTTAGTCCATGGACCATTTAGTTAGATCTGAGGTCGGCATATGCTGGTCTCTACCCTGTTTGAATCCAGGGACTAAAGTCCATTAATACAGATGAACAAAGATGATATTACCCCTAGTCAATGCATAAGGGAGGGTTCGGGACGGGTGGGAATGGGCAAAATGAGGGGCATGGGTGTCTTCTAGGGCTTTTAGTCCACTTTAGTCCACCCCCTTGGACTGCAAACTAAAGGGTTTAGTCCACATGTTTAGCACTTTAGGGACTAAAAGGGTCCAAAATGGATGGATTGAAGTTTAGTCCATGGTAACCAAATAGGGTCTAAAAACAAAAAGACTCCAAATTTCAGCATGGTAATTCATTCACATTTCACACCTCTCTCTATATATAATGCTGGCAGATCCTCAAATCCTGCTCCATTAACCAATTTGGCTCCTCCGCTTGCCACATAATCGAGATATCTCTATTCAAGTTACATTAACACCCCTAAACTTGGACTAAGATGACGCCGCATCTAGCTGCAGCATCCTATGGATAGAGATGGAGGGTGACTCCTGTGTTTCCAATCTGGAATTTTTACAATGGTAGCCTGGTTTTAGGTGCGGGAACTTGTTGGGTATTAGTATGCTTAACAATAGCAGATCAATAGCAAGGACCCAATCTCATAACGCACACCGCCGTTGTCAAACAATGAAGTAGTAAAACACTATCGTAAATTAATTGCCTATGCAATTTCCTATATGTATGTGAAAAATTTTCATGTCCAAAATGATATCTCAGTTATAGCAGAGATTAAAAAAAAAGCAAGACGAATGCTGTCTCCAACAATCGATAAACAAAGGATAGAAAAACCATTTTTTCCCCTTGAAATTTCACCAATAGTCTCAGTGTCTGAGAATCAGCCACCCACTCATACATTGACAATGACGCAAAATGTAGTCTCAAAGATGATGGTTAAGGTCTCTGAGTCACCAGAATTAAAATAACTGGATAGAGTTTAACATGGATCTGACATTGATCAAGCAGTGGTCTTACTCTATTATTAACTGGAGAATTCACCTCTAAGACAATTCATTTGAAGTGAGACGCGGACTTATTATTAAATGCTGACTAAGGGGTTCCTGCATGGCTGGTTGGCCTGCATGCATGCATGCAGTGGGAGTAACGGGTGTATGTGGGAAACGGACTTTGTATTTGTGATGAAATGTGAAGCAATCAGCCTAGTAGCTGACTACGCTGCATCTGCCTCTATCTACCTAAAAAGGGAAAAAAATCAGAATAACATGTCAGCTGCTGCCATCCAGTTGCATAGGAAACATTCATGAAACAAGGCTCATTATGCGTGGGAGTTTTGAGCTAAGCATTCGAGGTTGGTTCGGATTTAAACAGATAAGCATCTGGAAGACATGCCAGATTACATTAGTTACATCTTGAAGAACAAATACTTCTAAGAAAAATAAGGAACAATTTCTAGCTAAACCAACTCTTGGGTCTTGGCCCCATTCGTTGGCATGTTCGAGCCCCAGGCAAAGATTGACTTGGTGATTTGTATTCTGTCTGTCTCTTGGTAGAAGAAGAATAGCGGAGCTAAGCTAGTCGCCGGCGTCCGGGGCTTGATGGCCAGCCCAAGAGGTGGTGGTGCCAATGCAATCGCTGTCGAGTCGGCGACGCTGCCTTGGACGCTCAGCTTCTTCGTTGGGCAACACCTTGGGCAATGTTGGAGGAGGTCGACGCGCCGGTCTCTGCCACCGCTGGAGCTTTAGCCTTCAACACGTAGAACCAGTCCTTGTAGATTTCATCGAAGTAGACACGGCCAAATCCATTGTTTCCAAAGCCAGTTCCAAGGCTGTTTAAGAAGACCAAATACGCCTCGTCATATATATCATACCCATATCCCACGAAGAGAACGTAATGGGCAAATCTGATTTGTCCATGAGTTTCAGCCTCAGTCTCAGCCTCGCAGTGGTATATTTCTTCAGGTTCGAGCGTGTGAAACTCCTCGTCCACACGAAAACACCCCACAACAGGCTTCCCTTGCCTTATGAAATCTGCAATTCTGTGAAAATGTGCTGAGGCCTGCTTGAGACAGCTTGTCAACTTGATGCGTCGTTCTCCTTCCCAATTGGCAGAGGTTGCCAGAGCACCCTTGTTCCGAAACAAACTGCGGATTGTCTCTTGACGCACATCTGATGGAAGGTTGGCTGTGGACTCTTCCGAGATCTTCCGTCCAGTGTGTTCTTCGTAATCCCTCACCAATGAACTTGAACTGAATTTCACATCGCAGGTCTTGCCTTCCATTGCAGCATCTTGCCGAACAGCCATTTCAGCACCTGCACTGAACGCCTCAAACACAAAGTATCTCCCTCCTGAACACGAACCTCGTCGGGGAGCAGATTGATTCCATTGTATCTAGCATTGATCCAGGAAAACTCCAAGTTGCCATTCGACATTGGCACCAGAGCAGCTTGCAATTTCGCTGTGAATGACATTTTACTGCAGACATGAATTGAATATTTTGACTGCTTGCAAAACTTGACAGAGACAATGTATCGTAAGTTGAGTTATGAGTACAAGCGCAGATAAGGAATCCTAAAAAAGAAATTTGACAGAGTTCGTAAGAAATTTGTCAAAAAGAAATTTGACAGAGTTCGTAAGGAATCCTAAAACGGCGAAGGGGAGAGGCGGCACAAGGACGACGAGGCCCAAGACTGGGGCTTGGTGGCGTGCGGGCGACGCGCGCGGAATCGAGGCATCCCTCGTCCGCGGCGGAAGGGCTGCTAGCGACGGCGGCCGTGGCGAGGCGGCAGTCCCGAAAGGCGGCGCCTTTTGGCTGAACGGGGTCGTCGACGGCACTGGCGGCTTTGGTGGCGAGCAGCTCGCGGCGGTCGCGACTCCGCGCGGACCAGGGTGGCTGGAGTCGCTGGACGGCGCGGCCGCGCGGGGCACGGTCTTGCCATGCCCGCGGGCGTGTGCGCTGTTCACGGCTTGCCGTGTCCGCGGGCATACGTGCACCTGTGTCCTGGGCTCCTGGCCACGGCGAGGAGATGCCGAGGCGCGGTCGCCATCGGCTCGCCGCGGCGGCGCTCAAACATCTTCTTCTGGATCAAAATCAAGAAATTGTTTTTCGCAAAAACGGAACTTTTTCCTCCTGTTATTACATCCACAGCTCCATCTTCCTCGCGCGCCCCCCACTCCGCCACGCTTCGCTGCGCCGCCTGCGCCCCTGCGCGTGACGCACTGATGGTGCGATGCCCCTTGCCACCTCGCCACTCCACCGCAACGCCCTCAGTGCCGCCTAGCCCCGTGCGTGCGTTGGAATTTCTGCTTCGGAAAAAGTATACTGTAGGGAACCACACATCTGGAAAGTAAGCTTTGTACTGCCGCCGCCTCCATCACCGGCGGCATCCCAGCTCGGCCGCTCCCGCAACACAACAAAAGGAAATATATAAAAATCATTTACTTTGCCATCAGATACCTTCGTGATATGGCCATGTTTATCTTATAGAGCAACACAAGAAAAAGAGAGACATTTTCATTTTCTTCTTCTATATAAAAAAACTTTGTAGACTATAAAATCTAGTGGCACCTGCAACATTCTAATATACTCTCCAGATAAAAAAAGGTCGGCTCTAGTTTTATCCTAAAATTTTGTTAATGGGTTTGACAGGATTTATCGAGAAAAGTGTCAAAAATTTAACCGAATAGGTGTATAATAAAAATATAATATAAACCTAATGATACTTATTTGGTATTACAATACATGTACTTTTTGTATGAACATAGCCAAACTTGACTTATATCACGCTATGGCAAAAGTCTAGACTCGAGAGGAAGGAATTAGGAGAGAAGAAAACAGGAAGGGTCGTTGTTTTCGATGGGCCGAAGGATCGGTTGTTGGGCTGAATCTTTTTGCCTCCTGTTGTGTTATTGATTGGGCTTAACTTTTTCGGCCGTTGATGGCTTGTTTTTTGTGGGTTTTTTCTTCTTTTTTTCTTTTTTATTTTAGTATTTTACAAAAATATATACCAAAAAATTGCAAATCAATTTGAAACGGCTATATCCAAATGATACAATGGAAGGTAACTGTAGCAACCTTACCGTCGGTTCAACCGGCGGAATCTCCCTCCTCTGTACAGATTTCAAGAAATCATAACTAATTCATATGAATTGGGCAGTACACTTTCAAAAAATTATAACTAATTCATATAAATTTGGATGGAGATAAACTTTGTATGAAAATTGTAGATATCGACGAGATCTACAATTTGTAGTTCAAATACTTTTCATTTGGTACCATCTTGGTGCTCAAATAATTAACACAAGTTTCAGATTAAAATTGAGCACCAAGATGGTTTCAAATGAAAACAGTTTGAACTATAAAATTGTAAATATCATCGAGGGCTACAATTTTCATATAAAACTTATCTCTATCTGAGTTCATATGAATTAGTTATGATTTTTTGAAAGTGTGCTACCTAGTTTCAGATCTAAAATTTGAATTTTAGATCTAAAATTTGAATTTTAGATCTGAAACTTGTGTCGATAATTTGAGCACTAATATGACATTAAATGAAAAAGTTTAAATTACAAAGTTGTAGATCTCGTCGAGATCTACACTTTTCATATAAGTTTATCTCCATCCAAGTTCATATAAATTAGTGAGATCTACATTTTTCATATAAAGTTTATCTCCACGAGTTCATGTAAATTAGTTATGATTTTTTTTGAAAGTGTAAGATTCTGCCGGTTGAACCGTTGCTATAATGTGACGCCGTTTCTTGGTTATAACCGTTTCAAACGGTACAGAGTTGTAATTTTTTATTAGGTATATATTTTTGCAAAATATTAAAATAAAAAATATAAAAATATAAAAAATCTTTTTTGGGTTGTTGGTGCAAAGCCCATCCGAAGAAGTCGCACGGCAGGTTAAAAACTCTTTCTAACGAACAGAAACGCATCCGAGCGGGCCTGGCTTCCATCGGTTATCGGAACGCCGCCGCCACGACCGGGCAAGTTGCTTTCTACGCCGCCGCCAATCTCCTCCTCTTCGTCCTCCTCCATGTCCACCGCCCGCCCCGCTCAGAACTCGCGACCCGCCGTCCAGAGCGAGCGGGACGCGAGGCCGGTGGACGAGCGCGTGCAGCGGCTGCTCGAGGCTTACCGCCCATGGGAGGTGCTGGACGGCATGGCGCTGACCATCATCGACCAGACCTACGCCGCGCTGGTCGAGATCCTCGGCCTCGACGCGCCGCCGACGGGAGGCGGGCCCGTCAAGGCGAGCCACCTCCTCGAGCCCCCCGACGACGCTGACTCTCCGGGGCTGTTGCCGGTGCTCGTCGTCGTCGAGGCCAGCGCGACCCACTGCTCCGTCCGCCTGATCGACGGCGGCGGCGGCGGCCCGGACCACGCGAGGCCGCACGCCGCCCTCATGAAGGCTGCCTCCCGCCAGCGGCAGCACGGCGTCAACCGCCGGGCGATCGCCAACGCCTCGCCGGGGATGATACACCTGGCCCGAGCCGCCGCCGCCGTCGGCGGCGGCGACGACGACGAAGGGGGCGAGGGCGCCGACAGGTGGAAGAAGGCCGTGGGCGACGTCCAGCTGGACGTCTCCGAGAAGGCCCTGCTCGGGGTGCTGGACGCGATGAGGGCGCACATGGACACGGCGATCTGGCTGGAGGACGGGGTGATGACCATGGCGAGGGCCGGCGGGTGCAGGAGCCGCATCAGGGCCACGGACATCATCAAGGTGCGCATGACGCTGGGGCAGATGAGACGGGAGCTCGACCTCAGCGCCGTCATGCGACGCTTCCGGAGGCACCGCTGCATGATGCAGAACTTCAACCGGCGGCGGCCGGCGGCCGAGATGGATGTGGACCAGGTGGACGAGGAAGATGTGCTGACCAAGAGGTTGAAGGGACTGCACGTTATGGAAAACACCAGTAGCGAGGCAACTCACGGCGAACAGGGAAACAACGCAAAGTATCCTTTGTAAGTTGTAACAGCTGGGGCAAATTTTGTTCTGTATAAGCTTCCTTTGGATTGCACCTGTGTATTACTCCGCAGAAAATATTATTTGAGAAATGTTATTTATCTGTTGATAGATTTTTTCTGGGGGGGCAAAAGTCTGTTAGATTTGCAATGTTCCAGCCTCAGGAGAAATATTCTGGCAGTGAAATAAAATGTGTCCAAGTTGATAGGTAACATGTTCCAAACTATTGGATTTTAAACTTTATATGTCATGCGAAATCACTTTAAAATTTGAATCAACAATACTAAGTTTCTATAGTATCTGCAAATTCTTAGGCTAATTTTTCCTCAGACATTTAAGAACTGTGAATTTTAAAATGCAAGTGAGCCTTAAAAAAGAACGCCAAGAGGAAGAACGCAGCAAAGATGCAGATGAACCGTTTGATGACAGTGGCCTGGCAATGGCATGTCTAGTACTCTAGCCTCGCAGTTCGACTTCCAGACGGTTTACGAATCCGAGTTGCTTGCTGTCCGTAAGAGCCCACGCAGGTTGCAACTCCTGTTTTAAAAACAAAAACCTAAAACGATCTAACCCGAGTAGTCAGACATGTTAGCTTAGGTTATTATGATACCAGACAACCATCAAATAAATTGCTTTCGACGTCGCCGCCGACATGCCGGTCTCCTCCTTCAGTGTCTGCGCCGCTCCGAACTCGCGACCCTCCGCCGCATCACAGCACGAGGGGGAAGAGTCGCCGACGGCTCGGCGCGAGCTGCAGCTGCTGGAGGACCACCGCCCATGGGAGATGCTGGACAACATGGCGCTGGCCATCATCGACCAGACGTACGCCGCGGTGCTCGAGATCCTCCGCCTCCCACCGCCGCCGCCACAGGAGGGCGACAGGCACGTCACGCTCTCGGTCAGCCAGTGCGTCGGCTCCACCGACCCCGACTCGCCGGTGATCCGCGTGGAGGCCAGCGCGAAGCACTGCTTCATTTACGTGATCGACGGCTTCCACGTCGGCGGCGACGTCATCGGCCGGGAGCTCGCGAAGCACGCCTCCCCGGGGCAGCGGAGCAGCTGGCCGTCGCGGCACCGGCTCACCCGGGCGAGCATCGGCGCCTCGCTGGGCACGCTGTACTTGCGTGTTCCTCCGCGCAAAATATTTGATTCCTTTTCTGTCCGGAGGTTAAACACTGATAAAGACAATACTGCTCAACAATAATGCAAATGTACTTCCTCCAGCGAAATGACCGAGAAAAAACAACCGGCACTTCTCGCAGTGCATTTGAGTTGCTAAAGGAGAGTATTCAGCTAATTAAGAATCTAATTGGATATTTAGCAAGTCTTAAAGACTCATATGAACAACTGATGAGAGCAAGAAAGACATACTCAAGGCATCGTTAAAAATGTATAACTGAAAGTAGGAGCATTGTAGCCTACAGAATAGAGTAAGTGATTATTGATTAACCGTCGAAATTATAAGGCCAGCTTCCGAAGATGAGACGAGGGTGTTCGTCTGTACTCCCTCTATTTCAAATTGTAGGTCGTTTTAAGTTTCCTAGATACATAGTTTTTGCAATGTATCTAGATATATATAGATGCATAACAAAATCTGGGAATCTAGAAAAGCCAAAAAACTTCAATTTGAAATGGAGGGAGTAGTCCATAATATAGGATAACAAGATGTTCCTAAAAAAAAGGGTAAGGAAGGCTATTGAACCTATTTATAAGGGATGCTTTTGACTTGTGAAAGGGAAATATTCCACAATTAACTAAGTACTTGTGGATCTCTGGTGAAATCTTAGAGACTGATCATGGACAACATATCGGAGAAAGCAGGTAAGACAAAGCTGAAGACAGCTAAAATTGTATTACTGATTCATGCTTCGACAATTGTTGCCTCACACCAAATTCTTCATGATATCAACGAGCTGAAGATAGGATTTGGAGAACTGAAGATGACAAAGACAGAGAGACCAAAATTTCTATCGCCCTCACAGATCCTCAACGTCCTGTTTCGATGATGCCGGGCGACCTTCATACTCCAACTTCGCCCCTAATGTTGCAGTGATAACCCTGAATTTCAGCCTTATCTTCTCCATCACATCTTGAACTTGTTCATTCTCCGGATCATACAGCGGATAGCTGCTCACCAGTGCAGCTAGTTGCTCAATGTTCTTCCTGACCCTAGCTGAGAACACGTTCTGATCAATGCGAGCTGCGGAGGCCCACACATCCAGACAGCCCTGATAGAAACCCAGCTCTTCACCGACCTGGAAACCCATCTTTAAACCAACCTGTCTGCCCTCTTCCTTCCCTGATGACAGGCCATCATGATAACCATTTTTGTAGCCCTCCTGGTAATGTGTCTCATCTAATAGTACTGATGGCTCAAGAAAATCAGCATCACTTTGAGGTTGCTGGTCCATAATGTGATCAGGAACCTAATTTTGCTATACAGCAGATAGTTCTTCAAAAATCGTGATTCCAAAAGGCCTGCTTCATTGACAAACAAAAGGTTGAGAATAATAAGTTCAATGAATACATACCACAGGGGGGGGGGGGGGAATAGCTATTGTGCTGTAAAGTAAGAGAGGGAAACCGCAGATGCATTAATGTCTTCTCTAAAAATATCACCTATATTTGTAGCACTTGACATAAGGAAAAGTACAAATGATTCATTAAAAAAATTCAAGAGACTGTGAGTTGAACTTCAGGAATCAGGACACACCAGATTCATTATTACTATGGAAATGCAAAAGGATATTAAGTGATGGTACATGTACCAGAAAGCCATTATCACTCTGACATCACACGAACGAAGTTCAAGCATCCATAACTCTCTAGTTTTGTGTAATCTGTTCCTCGGGTTTGCGAATGAGCATAGTGAACTTCCGAAATTTTCTGTCACATGGTGAGTCCTCAAACAGCTCTCAATTTTCAAGGAAAGGTCGATTCCCCAATTTTCGCAGGCGTGGAACTACGGCAATATCTAGTTTGGACTAGACCAACCCCACAGGATATTCAGTTCAAGAGCGAGCAAAAACTTCTAATCACTAGGAAGCCACAAGTCGCCGAGTCGCAGTTACAGCTCGAAATTTGGATTGAATCAAGTAAACTTAGGGATTAGGGATTACGAGAAGGAGGCTAAGTTCTTCGCGATACCTCTGAAGCCGCCGCACCGCTCGTGCCCCTCCCCTGGCCAAGCCGTCCGCTCCAACGACGGCGCCGCTCGCGCCCAAGCGCTGCTTGCCGCCGCCTCCGGATGGGGTAAGCGCCTTCCTGAATCCACTTCCGGTTCCAGGTTCCCTCTCTTACTTTATGTCAAGCGCTACAAATATAGGTGATACTTTTAGAGAAGACATTAATACATCTGCGGTTTCCTTCTCTTACTTTACAGCACAATAGCTATTTCCCCTCTTTATGTATTCATTGAACTTGAAGGACTGGAACGGCGACATGGGTGGTGAACAGGAGCCTTTGAAATTTCTTCGAAAATATGATCTATATCCCAATTGCCACCCAAAACATACCTCGTGCCTAATCACTAATATAACACAAGTCAACTCGTGGCAAGCTTACTCTAGAATGATTAGGAACGCTCAAAGCGTAGCGGAAGCAAAGTAAAGCGAGGCATCGAAAAATTTGCACAAGCGATTGAGCTCAAACGCTACCAAATCATTACTCGACTAAAAATACTTGAATTAATTAATTAATAACTAAGCATGATTAGCAAGTGACAAAATAATTGAACAAGGTAGCACAGATTAACTAGCAGTAATTAACTTAGCAGGAATTAAAAGCACTGGACCGAACCTTGATGGGCCAGCTGGAAATGATGAGTTGCTTCTCCTTGGGCCACACGTTGGTGCTCTTGGCTAGAGTGCTGGTGTCTCCGGCCTGCTCTCACACGTGCGTGCGTGCGTGCTGGGCCGCTGGCCACCAGGCTGAGCTGCGGTGCTCGCCAGGTCTGCTGCTGTCGGCCTGCCGGCCTGGCCCGCGAAGCACGAGCAGGACGTGCTGCTGCTGGGCAGCCTGCTGGCGCTAGCTGGGCTCGTGCTGCTGGCCTGGCCCGATGCGCCGGCCTGGCGCAAGCACGCGCTGCGAACGCGAGCGCTCGCTGCCTGCCCCGCGCCCGTGCGAAGCTGCCGGTCGATTCCTCCTGCGCCCGAACAGAGAAGAACAGAAGGAACCAAGAACAAGGCACCAACTTCAAACGAAAAATACTCCCTCAGATTCAACGATTCGAGACGAAACTTGAGCCATTGATGCAACCCCTCCAGGAATAATAGATCTAGGAAGAAGATCTTGAAAAGTTCAAGTATCCATCGCGGATTTTGAAGAAAATCGAACGGCCAATCAAGAACACGGTTTTGGGGAGAATTTTGATTCAAGCTAAATTCGTGAAGGATTAGAGGGGGGAACACATCAAAGTTGCTCACAAGGATCCTAACAACAAATTCTCCCAACAACCCTCACGGATTTGGGTTCAAACACGAAGAACAAAAATTCCCACGAAAATACTCCGAAAACCCGAAAAGGGAAAATGGAAGAAACCTCAAAAACACAAGATTTAGCCACGGATTTGAAAGACAAATTCAACTAAATCACTCGGATGGAGAAATCAAGATCTCTTACTCTCTTCTAACAAAATGAAATTAGGGTTCCATAACTACCCCTCAAACCAGCCAACATAGATATATATGGTCCATGACTAATGACGAAAATACCACTACAGCTACAACTAAGATAACCGCTCACCCAGGGGCATTTTGGTCCAGATTTTTTAGACGCATTGGACGGGCATGCCGCCTTCACGACTTTGCCTTCCCTCTTTTATTTTACAGCACAATACTATAGTTTCCCCCTTACGTATTCACTAAACTTATTATTCTCAACCTTTTCTTTGTCAACGAAGCAGGCTTTTTGGCGGCGACTCGAAACCGGCGGGACTGCAGCCTTCATAGAAAAGTTCAGTACCAATGGACTTGGGTAGCGTAAAGAAGGAAAAGAGGCATAGCGAGGAAGATAGTGCAGCATAGAAAAAGAGTGCCAATAAATTCCAGTGTCCTACATAGAAAATCACAGAAACGGAGTCTCCCCTAGACAAGTTTTCTTGAAAAGTATTGTTGGAAGTTTTAAAACCATCTGATTATTTATCACATCAGAAGAAAAAATGGAAAATGTTTTTTTTTGCATTTCCAACTGACACAACTTATGTTTTTATCCCTTGTCATATCTATTGTTATAAGCAGTGAAGCATGCTTGGAAGATGCATTAAATAAGTTGAAGAATGTTTCTGTGAAGCACAAGATATAATCTGGCTTCTCTGTGTAAGATGTGCTTCTGTAATAAGTTCCATTCTTGTTATCTAATCCATCCTAGCATGAGGATATAAACTTTTGTACCTTTTTTATTTTGTTGATTTTTACTACTTTTCTTGTACCTGTTTGTTTCCCCTGTAGTTGCAGTCTTATTTATTTTAGGTAGTAAAGTGAATTGTTCACTTCATGAAAATGCAGTGGCCTGAGTTCAGAGTAAATCTCCCAGAGGTTGGTGATGTCAACATCAATGCAGCTTTCTTTAGGAAATTTGACTATAGTAATTCAATGGTTAGTACAATTCTTTGATCTCAAAGTTGCTTTAAACTTACATGCAGTGCTGAACGGTTTAATTTTTTTGGTTTCTCTCTTAACTAGACTAGCATATGCAATGATGTTAGCACTTCCGTCTAAATGTCATTTGGGGTTATAGCAAGTTTCAATGCTTAGCTTTGATAAACAACAGAAAAATGGCAAATTATTTACCATGTAATAGTTGGCTTTGGATATTATGTGCATTGTTGATGGGCTGCTTGACCAGGTTTATATCATGCCAAAAAAGTTACATACTCTGTCATTTTGAGCGTCGTTTGGCTGCTTACCATACAAAGTGTTCATTACTTGGAAGAATTTTCACGTTGATTCAAAAAACACACTATGCGTTTTTTATCCATTTTGGCCTGCTACTTTCCTCGTCCGCGCCAATTTAACCCATCCTTTTTAACTTATCTATATATTATTTAATCTCAAGTGATCATTTGCAGGTCAGGTTGATTGGATCAGTTCCTGTTATCACGTGGGCCCCAATATTAGAAAGTGGGGCCATATGAAGCTTCGGAATGTTCTTGAGGAATGCATGTTTGATAAACAATTTTGCAAGTCCCCTCTAATTTATCAGGTACCTTTTGTCCATTTCTCCATTTTTTGGGGCATGCAACTTTGCAAAATAATCGTTTGATCTTTATTATGTAAATGTTTGAAATTAATAAATAAAAGTGATATAGTACCAAATTTTATACCTAATCTTTAATAACTTAATGTTGTAAAATCTTTCGATGGTATTTAAGTGTACTGACCAAGTTTGCTTGTATCTTTACTACTTGAAAAAAATCTGAGTTGTTTGTGGTGGTTGGTTTTACATTCGAGGATCTTCTCTGCATTTGATGTGTTTGAATGGAGAATCTTCAGTGCTGAGTTTGTATTCATGTGATTTCTTTGTAGCTTAATTATTGGGTGAGTATGTAAGTTTTAGATATAGGGACAATTAAACTTTAAGTATCTTAGCGAGTAGCATTTAGAAAAAATTTTAAAGTCCATCACAATGCATGGGCACTCCCGGCTAGTATTTCTAAAATTGAGATATTTCATTGTCATGAATCCAATTTTCCAAAAGTTTTAAATGTATTTATTATCATCTATCACTGCCCAAGTTGAACTTTTAGTATGTTTAGCATTTGTTTATTCTTGGCTGCAGTTTTCTTCCTTGGGGTCACTTGATGAGAAACGGATGAGTGAATTTGCATTACTCGCTGTCAGATGGATCACAGCTAGGTATCGGGAAACCACTGATTGTCCGGCCTACAGTGGAAGATGTCCATTGCTCGATAGAGGTAAAAACAGCTGAAAGGCTGATAATTTTCGTCGCATCTTCAAGTGCTCTTCTTAAATTTGTGAATGTAAAAAAAAGAAGAAGTCTCCCTGCTGTCTGTGCATTCTTAACTTGTTGAAAACATGCAGAAGCTTCTGATATTTTTCAAGATGGATCTGTACTGGCCTCAAGATTAATCTTCCATTCAGATGAATTCTTGGCTTCCAACATCCATGGTATCTATTTTTCTATCGTATTTACCTGAGTACCACCTGTCTTATTTTCGTGCTATTCTCTGTGTTTCATATTCATATGTAGGGTTATGCAGCTGGTAGTTGCATTCCAAGTCCTCAAAAGAATGTTGGGAAAGACTTCTTGAAGAAATATTGGTCCAGGTGGAAAGCGGACCATGTAGGTCGTTGGTATGCTCACTTTTCTTGTAATTACCTGAAGAACTATGATGTTATTTAAATGAAATTCCATGACTGTTACACCGCCAGGATGCTTATAGCATTTATTGGCCCATCATGATGTACCACTGCACCACCATGTTTTGCCACTTATAGAATAGCTTCTGCGTAGCCATGATTGAAAGACTGGCGTTTCAGGACCTTTAATTAAGTGCCTAAGGCTTCAAACCTCCTGCACAAGTATAACTTCTCCAGATAAATATTTCTTTACCTATTAGTAGCCAATGGGGGAGTGTCAGTAAAAGAGGTTAGGAAGGATGAAGGCGACGCTTCTGGCCCTGCCATTCTTTGCCATTTTCCTAAGGCAGCAGATCAGGTCTCCATGTTTCTGTATGCATAATAGTTCTTAACATAAAACGTCTACTACTAAACAATAGCTTGATAGCATAGGCCAGGTAGATTTAGCTCTACTTAACAGGACAGGGAATAATCTCTCTCTCTAAACCAAGCAGCATCAGTACATCACTTCATAGCACTAGTGGGTAATGATTGTGATATTGTATATTTTTTCGAGTGTTCCATTCAAGTGAGTATATGGCCTCCAAAAGATTTCCTCATGCTTTCTAAATCTTCCTATGGTGCTTACTGTTGACATGGACATTCTGACCTTGATTTTCCCCCCTTGTTCCAGTCGGGCAATGCCTCACATAAAAACGTTTACTCGTTACAGTGGTCAAAACATTGCGTAAGTTTTGGTATAGCTTAATTCCACTCCAGGACTAAATAACTCCAGTATTTTTCTGGATGATCACATCTGAAATCTTGTCTATTCCCATCAGATGGTTTCTGCTTACGTCATCAAATTTAAGCAAAGCTGCTTGGGGTGCGCTGCAAAAGAACAGCACACAGCTGATGATACGCTCATATGAGGTACGCTTTCTTGCATTTTCATGATATTTTCTGGACATTCAGGGTTACAGATTTTGCAACTTGGAGCACTACTCAGCTCTTAAGACCTAGCTAGGAATAGTTTTTTACTACAAGTTGCGGATGATCCATGGTCATCATGGAGTCACCACTTATGCCTTGTTGTTTGACCACTTTTCAGCTAGCTGGTGTATTATTCTTGCCCCCAAACACTCCAATCTGTACCTCAATTCTCGTGCACGGAGAGGAACGCTTCAAACCGGGTAAATAGCAAGTCGTTCCTTTCTAATCGTATACCCTGCAATTATCTCTCTACGAATCCGTTCCTGTCATTACGCCTTGTTTTTACATGCATATCCAGGATGGCCTCGCCCTTGGCAAGACAATCAAGACCAAGCTGGTCACGCTCTGCTGGAAAGGCGACGAAGAAAAGGAACCGTCTACGAAGACCGTCAGATTGCCTGTGCCGCATCAACTCCCTCCACGACCTTACGGCACAGAAGGTTAGCCTTCCGCTGTCTTAATTGTTGCTGCATCTTGATTGATCATTGTAAAAAGTCCTAAAAAGTTATTCTTTCACTTGCAGACGTCCCTTGGTCATGGGATCGGAGGTACACAAGGAAGGATGTGTATGGTTCAGTCTGGCCGCGTCATGGGGTAGCTACCGTCTGTATTCCCAGTGGACGATTCCCAACCCTGTTCCAGTGTTAACGGCGATAAAGCCAGTGGTTTATTGGCCTCTCACTGGGCAATTATTCTATTCTAATTCGATAAAGCCAGGTGCTGAAAACACATGACCTGTGTGTAACTTTGGATATTTTCAACCCATCGTGGCAACGGATATTTCCATCCTCCTATTGAGGCGTGCGCAGAATGGCATTGGCCGCTTGCTACCGTGGTGTTGATGCGCCTAGCTGTCCTGATCGAATTTATTCCGTGCAGCCGAGCATAGTGCTCCCATAAAGAGCGATCTAAAATTCAAGTCGGGTTGTACTTGCCAACCCTTGCAGTCGGTCCTTGATCTTGTCAATCTAGGGGCGGGCCTGTTTAGGCCTTCCCCAAAATTCCAACTTTGACACTATGCAAAAAAGAAGATTTCCCATCATATCAAACTTGCGGTACATGCATGGAGTACTGAATATAGACGAAATCAAAAATTAATTGCACAATTTTGTTGTACTTTGCGAGATGAATCTTTTGAGCCTAATTAGTCAATATTTGGACAATAATTCACAAATACAAACGAAACACTACAGTAATTTTGGTTGCCTCAAACTCCCAACTTTGACACTATGCAAAAAGAAGATTCCCCATCACATCAAACTTGCGGTACATGCATGGAGTACTAAATTTAGACAAAATAAAAAACTAATTGCACAATTTTGTTGTACTTTGCGAGACGAATCTTTTAAGTCTAATTAGTCAATATTTGGACAATAATTCACAAATACAAATGAAATGCTACAATGTACTACAGTGCTACATCAGTGATTTTGCATCTTCAAAGTTGGGTAACTAAACAAGGCCTTGATGCTACAATGTACTACAGTGCTACATCAGTGATCTTGCATCTCCAAAGTTGGGTAACTAAGGCAAGGCCTAGGTTGGTCTTTGATCAAGTTTCAGTCTGGGCACTGACGCGAAACGCGCCAGACGTGTCCGGCGCCGCGTCGAGCCAACGACACCAGTGGCGCGTGGCCCGGTCGGCTCGGCGGCCCCCAGGTCACGGCAAGCGCGCCCGCGCTGGCGTCGGATGAGCCCGCCACGCCAAGCACGACGCGAACCCACCGCCCTGCGCAACGCGGCGCCACCCAACCAAACGCCGAAACGAAGCCGGGGGTGGGGCGCACGACGTGCGCGCATGCTCCGGCCGCGTGTCCCCATCGCGTCGCCCACGTTGACGGCCGGAGCAGCACAGCACCCCCCCGTCGGGCCGTCGGGCCGTCGGCTTCGGCTCCCCCGTGATTCCGGGGGTCCGGCGTCCGCCCCACGCCAACCCCCGGGCGGGCCCCCGCACCCCACGGACAAGTGAAACGCGCGATGCGGAGAGGAGAGCAGGATGCCGGCGGCTACGGCTGCGACGCCGCGAGCCCACGTGAAGCCCTATCCGCGCGGCGGTGGGCCGACGACGCGTTGCCGTCGCGAATCTTCTCCGCTCGGGGAATCCGATCCGTTCGTCCGGCTTTCCCGATTCGGGAGATCGCTGGCGCGCTGCACGCCACCGCCACCGCCACCGCCGTCGCCGGCTGATTAGTAATTATTAACACCTTATCGTTACGGCCCGTTTGTCTCCGCATACGTATGCGGCTCATCGATGGAAATAAGCGAGAATACCACCGAACATTTTACTTATTTCTACTTATTCTCACTTATGTTGCATGTTACTTTAGATATTTAAACTACGAGGAGTGAAGCGGAAGCGAGAATCTTCATTTAGATTATAAATCAAACGTGTGTAATCCTTCGGTTTAGGCATCGTCTGATGCTGCTCGAAATGCTGACCATTCGCGTACGTCGGTTGCCTTGTTGGGATTCTCTGCGCGCGCGCGATCGTGCTGCTGGGGCCGGGTCCTGAAGCAATACCACTGACATTTTACAACTCCTCGTGTCGCAAACGAGACGTGTATCTTAATCGCAAATTGCTGCTTTAATACGTAGGATTACTGACTTTTCTCCATAACTAAGAACAACTCCATAATTGAGAACAAATGACTATGAGCAACATGTACCCTTTGAAGAATTACCACACAACCGGCAATTAGAACAAACTACAAATAAAAATGCACTGTGGTTGGAACATGTCTTTTTTTCTCTCAATCATTTCCTAGCAAACCAAGCGTGCCTTGCCTGTATCACCAAGTTCTTACCAATTGGTGTTACACTTTACGAGCTTGCAAATGACTATGAGATCGTGGTGATCAGCTAATTGTCATGGTTGCAACCTCCAAAACGATTTGCAGATGCTCCAAACAAATGGATAAAGATGGATTGCATCACTTAGTTGCTCCCATGATGCAATGGTGCCTAACAAAGTATTAAACACTAGTATCTCTTATTTTATACATGATCAAGGCACGCGGCAATTAACTTTATCTACGAAAGCCAAACTGTGTTTTCCCCGTGCGACCTCTTTGGCCAGCCGGCACAGAGGGACAAACAGAGTCGTTGCCGCAGAACAACCAGATCAAATCAAAATATTCTATAACGGGGGAGGACAACCATTAAACAGCAGTCTTTGTGGGAAAAGAAAAGAAAAGGTTGGAGAGAAGCGAGGAGGAAAAGGGAGGCAAGAAACCGCGGAGCGTCCTCCTCCTCCCGTCTATAAATTCCCCTCCTTTTCTCCCTCCATATATAGGAGGCCTCGACGCCAAAGAAGAGGGAGGAGCACCAAGGACTTCCGGCGCTTGTTCAGGATCTACATCTTCCCGAGCGAGTTCTTGGTTGATCTCTTCCTCTTCGACCACCTCCCGAGGGTACGCACCGCACCCCTTCCCCTTTCCCCTTTTTTTGAAGAAATCCGTTGATTGTTGTTTGTGCCCTTGTAATTTCTTCCCGGTTTAGCTGTTTGGCGTTCGTTTAGTAGGAAGATCTTGGTTGTTTTCGTAGAAACCGTTTGGGATTTAGCGTGGAGACTTGGAGTTCACTCTTACTCTTCGAGGTAGAATCTCGGTTCTTTTAGTTGTGAGATGAGATGATGCTAGGTGATAATTTTTTTTATTCCATATGTGCTAGGTTTTGTGTTAAATTGTATTGATCTTGCTTTTTTATGAAGGTTCTACCGCCCTTTGTTATAATCAGCCCTGCTAATGAACAAATGTCCACTACCCTGATTTCCCCTTCTTAGGGGGAGTTTGCAATCATTGAATTTTTGTTCGATAATTCTTTCATGAATCATGTTTAGATATTAGTATGCTGGTTGTTCTCTTGCTGTCAAGTAGTTATAACCAGATTGGGTGCAGTTGTTAGCCATGGAGTCGGTCAGTCAGCTTGCTCTGGTTTGAGGATGTTGTGTTGGGTAATTTTAGCATGTGTGTACAGAGAATTTAAGCTAGATGGAAATAATTTAGATTACATGAGATGAAACTATGTCATCTCATGCCTCTTGATTACCAAAGAGTTGCTTATTAGGTTTGTTTGCTTGTTAGAGAATATAAATGGAACTGAAAGGGCTGAACATGGTGCTTACATGGCTCAATTTATGTTTTGGCTGGTTAGTTTGATTATAGCTTGACATCTTGCTACAATTGAGATGCCTTCATTTAACCGTAGGAACACTTGATTAGAAAAATTGACTGGATTCTAGGAACAAATAGTTGCCAAGAGGAATAATGAAGTGTAAATTACAATTGCACATGTCATAGACAGCTGCACGAACAAGATTAAAAAGCAATTGGGATCTGAATATGTCACATTGGTGGGGGTTATGACTGAATTCTTCAGCATACCCCTTTTCTATCCTTTTTTTTTCTTGCTTCTAGGAAAAGCTATGTCATAGAGTTGTGATTTTATTAGAACTGTACAGATTGCTCCTAGATTCCAATATGTAGTCAGTATTGTTCTCTACTCTGTAGTGTTTCTTGTTGTCTACCCCTATCTGACTCGAGCAGAAATTTGTCCTGACCTTTTAATAATGCTTGATCATGGAAAATATATTTGTTTCAATTTGCAATATGCTCGTCCACACTGCATTATTTAATAATTTATTTCATTTCTTTGTACAGCTCTTGGTGTAGCTTGCCACTCCCACAAGTCAAGTTTTCATGTCTGATCTCGACGTTCAGATCCCAACTGCCTTCGGTATGCTAGTTAATAGTTTTTGTTTCAGTTGTCTTTGGGTTGCAAAACCTGGAATACAAGTAACTTAATTCTAATTTGTGTTACACGTACAGATCCCTTTGCTGAGGCCAATGCTGGGGACTCTGGTGCGGCAGCAGGATCAAAGGACTACGTTCATGTACGCATCCAGCAGCGTAATGGTCGCAAGAGTCTGACTACTGTCCAGGGATTGAAGAAAGAATTCAGCTACAGCAAGATCCTAAAAGATCTCAAGAAAGAGTTTTGCTGCAATGGTACAGTGGTCCAGGACCCAGAGCTTGGACAGGTATGATAGTTTTTGCCAAACTTGTTCGATCATAACTATGTGTTGTTTAACCTTGTATGTCTATAAGCTACTTATCTGAACAAATGTTTTCCTGGTTTAGGTCATTCAACTCCAGGGTGATCAGAGGAAGAACGTCTCAAATTTCCTTGTCCAGGTAGAGATCATTTTGCTTGCCTCGTACCTATGGTGATAATGAGATGCATCACGCATGAAAGATGACTAATTCTTCTTGTACTTTGTCCTCCAGGCTGGCATTGTGAAGAAGGAACATATCAAGATTCATGGTTTCTGAGCAACTGCCAGGACCATAGCAAGCCCTGCATGCCAAGCAGCTATATATCCGGGGTGGAGTATATCTGGCTGTGTAAAAGCAGGCCTACGCCTAGCCACCTCTCTGCGTGTATGCTTGTTACCGTTGCCTCAAATCTTGTACGAGGTTCCATCGTTCGATGGCTTCCCTCTCTATCAGAACAAGTTTGAATAAACGCTATTTTACAATTGCCGTGTGTCAAGTGCTTTTGCTGAACTTGCTTTACTCAATTTCTATTGCCATGTTCACATCTATTAACTGAGCTTTTCCCGTGTTTCTTGCATAGCATTATGCCAAGGTTGTTCAACACGGGAGGGTTCAGTTGTGGTTGGTTGTGAAATGTTCTACTGCTGTTTTGTTGCCGGTGATTTTCGTGCGGTCAGTAGTTTTCGGGTTCCTATTTGCCTGTTCCATGTGGCTCTCTGAACGCTCGTTCAGTTGGTGATAGCTGAAACCATCGGCAAGATTTTTGCCTTACATTCGGGTAACTCGTTTAATTTTTTGCTTTCCTGATCGTGGTTGTGATCATCGGAATCCTGTGAGAATAGAGAACAGTTGGATTTGCTGCATCAGCTGGAAGAAAAAGAGGCGCAAGCTTTGCGTGCGCGTGATCGTGAAACAGAAAAGGTTGTGTCAGCTGAATGCTTGAACTTTACCTCATTTTCAGTCACGGGTCCTGAACTAACGCGGGTAGCACGAAAGGATGGCGAACTGAAATTTAGCAGGATTTGTTGGACGAGTGAAACAATTTACCTCCTTTTCAGTCACTGATCTCTTGTTTATGAGCCCGGTTCACCTGCTATACCTTGTCGGCGTGTAGCTTATACTAACAGTTTGCAGCCTGAACTCTGAAGCAAAGCCGGCTGGCTGTTACTCCAGTAGTCCAATCCGAGAGTCCAAATCAGGAACAAGTTGGCAATGGCTCACCGTGCTGTGTCCCGTGGGGTCTTGTTGAAAATGAAATGATTCTCCGACATCTCGTCCCGTGTCGGCAGGTCTGCTCAGGATTGCAGCACCTAATCTTATCCTTCGTTTATGCTGATTACGACCAGATTTATTACCTTACCCAGGCAACGGTGTGATCTTCTACACAGCGTTGTGGTACTGTCAGTCATCATGCTGCAGTTCGCACAGGGGAATGATTGAATGAACATGGCACAGGCGAGGCGATGAAGGAGGAAGAACAAGTTGTTTGGCCCCTGTGGCTACCATTATTGTTCATGAAAGTTAAAACATCCTGTGTTGTCAAGGCGAGGGTAAAACCCAAAAGGGGGTTCGTCCTCCAAGTTGAATCATCAGAAGCGATCTTATGCTTCCGTTATCCTGTAGTGTTGAGAATCTTAGCCGCGAGAGGTCGGCGGTGGGTTTCTGATCCTGCTCTGCCACTGGCTCGCTCGATGATGCTCGGCTATTGATCCCCTGAGACGAGAGATCAGACGGGGCGCACGACGTCCATGTCTCCGTGTGTCGCGCCGGGCAGGCGCGGTGAACATGGGATGCACGTGCTCGCGCCCCGGAAATACGGCGAGGTCGACCTCATCTTCTGCTTAAGGTAGCCTAATCTCGTAGTGGCCGTTAACGTTATCAGCAGGCTAATCCATCCACTGGAACGGACATGAATGGGTTGTTCGCTTCAGCTTATAAGCCAGCTGAAAAGCTGAAACGACTGATTTGTTGTGAGAGGAAAATACTGTTTGGTGGCTGATAAGCCGGCTGAATAAGCTAAAGCGAACAGGCCGAATGTGCACGACCTGGTGCCCGGCCGCCACCGCTGTCCGTGGACCTGCTGCACGGATTATATTATATTCCGGTCGTGCAGTCAGATGGCCCAGGCAAGATCAAATTAAAGCGCACTAGGAAACACGCAAGTAGTGACATTTAGTTCATTCAAATATGTATACGATGAACAAAATTGAGAATGTGGATCAATACGACCCTTCAAAATACTACCTAATTAATTGGCTTGTTCTAAATGTCAAATACTCACAATTACTTGCGTATAAGTTCAACAACTTCAACAATTTTCCAAGTAAAAAAGATTACGATCACACACATGTGGATTAGAAATATTTATTGAGGTGAGTCCTTCGCTAATGGTTGGGATGCATTATTTTCCACGGGTTTCCGAACAATAATTTTAGTACTCGGCGTGAAAGAACTTGTACTAACATATAGGGAAATTATTGCATAAACTAATAAAATTTCATTTATTTCTAGAAGGGATACTTTAAATACATTTTTGTCCTAGTGAGGCTTAGTTCCATATCCATGTCGTGCAAAACATGTTGTTCTCATCGGTCACTGCATCAATTTACTAGTAGCTCCTTAGTTCAAAGATCCATTTTCTACCCATAAATAAGTTTAGTTGTAGTATATAGTAAGCTTTCCATGATATACTGCAACTAAATCGATTGACTAAACTTATTAATAAATGAATAAAATAAAAGGGGACATATGCTCCCACCCTACAATACTTAGACCTCATGCGTTGCATTGTATAGTTTATATCTGCAACAATGAGGGTATGATTTTGCATCCTTGTTGTGGATAGTCATCGATAGACTGTTTAATGAAACATTGGTTTTAGAAGGCGAGCTTTTGTTTAAAGCTGGCAACTGAAATCTCACACCTTAGTTGCTGAATCGGCCTCGATGTTTAGATGATAATGGATGATTTCTTCATCATAGTCGTTAACTAGCCTATTTTTGCAACATTTCTTGAAAGAACGTGTTTAGACGGATAGGCCCATCGCTTTTAAGGATACCATGAGAGCCTCCACTACCGTCCAGGTACAACAAACACGAGTCTCTTTCATGCGATTACCCCACTCCATCTCTTTCTCCGTCCGCTTCGCGTGCCTGCAGGCCCTCACCCCTCCCTGAGCCTCCTTACATGCATTGTTTATAACTTTGGCAAGAATTGCACTCCCCACCTTCCCTCTCCTTTCGGATATGAGGTCATTACGCCACCACCGCCATCATCATCTTCGCCTCTGGTGAGCACTCCCGCTCTACCCTCATGCACTATCTCCAGCAGTCTAGTGGCTCTGCCGTTACCGTCTGCCACCACGCTAACCTGCCTCTACTAGAATAGCACCATAACGTCCCCATCCTAATATTGCCCACCGTTTGTCCTCAGCTACCCCGGCTGCTGGTAGCGCCACTACTGCTCCTAAACTGCCTATTACCCGCTAGCACCACTAGGCAAAGCAACTTCCCGACCATCCCTGTAGTCCCACGGCCATGAGATCGACCAATATCGCACCCTGCACCCTAAACCCAAACCCTAAAGGTGTCAGAGTGTTGCCATCATTAGCCATCATCATGGTGATGTTCGTCAAGTTGGAAGTAGTAGGTAAAACTTACTTCCTTGTGACTGGAGAAGAAGAGAATCTTTCTTTTCTACTCTGCTCGGATGAAATATAGAAGCTCTCAATTAGGCCCTGTTTGGTAGAGCTCCCGGAGCTGATTCTCTGTTGAATCCAGTAGGAGCTCTACGAAACAATTTTTCAGAGAGAAGTGATTCTGTGCTGATTCTGTGAAGTGATTTTTTTGAAATGAACTAAGAAGCTAGAAGCTGAAAAAAGTAGCTTCTCCTGATTCTGTGAAGTGATTATTTATCCTAATTTTAAGAATTTATACTAGAGAATCAAAGAGATTCACTTTCAGCCACAGATGTTGGATAATTAGGCAATTGTTGTATTAATTTTTGAAATAAATAAATCATGACAAGAGACATTCCTAGCATGCAAAACTCTAACATACTAGGCAACAAGAACATCATAATCATGATCTCAGAAAACATGATTAACAACCAGATTAGGTCATGGCACACATACCGGGAAGCTGTGATGACGAGCGGTGCTGACGGGACGATGACGGTATTGCGGATGGATCACAGCAGCCGATGTTGAAGACGATGGTACGCTACAACGCCTAACTTGGACGGAGGACGAGCTATGATGGCAAACTTGAGTAGTTGTGCGGAGCGCTTCCCAAAAACCTTATTCGCCCTCTCCCGGTGTAGGATCACAAGGACGAGTGGTTTCGGAGACCTGCTCTCCCGCTCGCCGGTGAACGCCGACGCAATGGAATGGAGAAGCCTACAGTGGCAGTGCAGCAGTGTAGAAGAGGCAAAACCTAACTCGTATAGACCACCTTAGGAATACCCGAACCTAGGGGCCTTCCCGTATAGTAGTGTATGGTGCGTCTTTTCCATGAGGGGGGTGGTCCATATTTATAGGGAGGAAAACCCCCAAGACCCTGATCTATTAACAATACGGAACTAATAGATGGTGTACCCCCTCTTACGCTAATGAGCCTTTAAGATTTATTCAGAATTATTTATATGGGCCAAGACCATATATCTAACAATTCCCCACCAGATCTCAAATACCTATTTAGGTGTTTTGCACGTTTCTCACTATTGTTTGATATACCGGTGTTTCAAGAAGGACTGTTAAGTTGAAGTCTTGCCTAGAGTTTCAAGCTACACTTATCCACAACTTGACAATGGACTACGCCTTGAATTGCTAGTTTTACATGGACAAGTTTCACTCAAAGTCATAACCAGTACCTGGCTGCTTGTAGCCTACCCCGCGGATGGAGCATATACGTCGTACTCCCTGGTCTCTTTCATGAGCTTACTAGAGATCACCCAAATCTCATAGATTGTGACGTTTAATAGCCGGACTCATATAAGTGTGTTCTTTCAAGAATGCTATGTAGGACATCATCTTCCCTTATCAAAGCCAATAGAATCACATTAAGACATATAGCCAACTTGTCTTACAGCACACATGCCTTACAACATCCCTGCCTTACAATATTTGAGAGTATTGCATTTTCATTTAGAAAGGGTTAAATAATTACTCTCCTCAATTAACCAAAAGCTTGTTTTGTTCCACATCCTAATTCACGGGATCTCCGATCATATAGGTTGGGTTACCACTATGGCAACTCAAACGGGTCTCATACCCATCTCCCTCGATACACTTTCTCTCACATTCCATGATAGCCCTTTTGTAAAGGGATCTACCAGGTTTTTATCTGTTTGAATATAAGTCACACGTATTACTCTGAAGTTTCTCAATTTTCTGATAGACTTCAGTCGTCTCTTGACATGTCTTGATGACTTCGCATTATCCTTAGCGTTGTTCACTTTGACTATCATAGTTTGATTGTCGCGGTTCATTAGAATGGCCAGCACTGGTTTTTCAACCATAGGCAAGTTCATCAAGAACTCATGTAGCCACCCTGCCTCAACAGTGGCTGTATTTAAGGTAGTAAGTTCTGCCTCCATGGTTGAGCTCGTCGAAATGGTCTGTTTGCAAGACCTCCATGATATTGCACCACCTCCAAGGGTAAATACATACCCACTCGTGGCATAAAGCTCATCAGCATTAGAAATCCAGTTCGAGTCACTATATCCCTAAGCACAGAAGGGTGCCCAGAATAGTGATCCCATAACTCATAGTGCCCACCAAGTAGCGCATAACACTTTCAAGTGCATGCCGATGATTAGAACCCAGGTTTGACATGAACCTGCTCAATTTGCTCACAACAAAAGATATGTCAGGTCTCGTTGTGCTAGCTAAGTACATGAGTGAACAGATAATCTGAGAGTATCTAAGTTGATCTTTCACAAATTTCTTATTCTTTCGAACTATCACACTAGGATCATAAGGAGTTGCAGAAGCCTTGCTGTCCGTGTAGCCAAAGCGGCTCAAGATCTTCTCCACATAATGGGATTGCAAAAGAGTAATCCCATTCTCATCCTTAATCAGCTTAATGTTTAGAATAACATCAGCTTCTCCTAGATCCTTCATACCAAACACTTTGATAGAAAAAACTTGACCTCATTCATCACATCAATATTGGTGCCAAAGATTAGTATGTCATCCACATACAAGCATAATATAACTTCTTCACCCCCACCATGGCGATAGTACATACATCTATTAGCCCCGTTTATGACAAAGCTCGTATAAGTTAAAGTTCTGTCAAATTTCTCATGCCATTGCTTAGAAGAATATTTCAGTCCATACAAAGACTTTAATAACTTACACACCTTACTTTCTTGACCCTTCACCACAAATCCATCAGGTTGATCCATATAGATCTCCTCATCCAGCTCTCCATTTAGAATAGCTATCTTTACGTCTATCTGATGAAAAATAAGACCATATGAGGTAGCCAAAAAAAGTAGTACTCGAATTGTGGTCAATCTAGCGACACGTGAGTAAGTATCAAAAAAATATTCACCTTCTTTTTGTGTGTAGCCTTTGGCCACAAGCCGTGCCTTGTACTTCTCAATAGTACCATCAGGCCTAAGCTTCTTTCTGAACACCCATTTACAACCCACTTGTTTGCAACCATAGGGTCATTCAATGAGCTCCCAGGTTCCATTGGAAAGAATCGAGTCCATCTCATTATGGACAGTTTCTTTCCAATCATTTGCATCTGGAAATGCAAATGCCTCAGCAATGGATGTGTGCGTATCATCCACAAGGTACACAGTGAAGTCATCAACAAAGAATTTTGCAGATCCTTTGTCTCTTACTCCTTCTAGGAGCCTCACTGTCATCCTTCTCAATGACCTCCTCATGCTCATCAGATTGTTCAGAAGACTCAATAGATGCAATTGGTTCAAGAATTATCTCAAAGGAAAATCTGGAATTGCTTTGCATATCTTTCATAGGAAAAATATTCTCAAAGAATGCTGCATCATGAGATTCCATAATAGCATCAACATGCATATTGATTTTACTAAAATCTATAGGCAATGCTCCTCTGAGCATATCCTATAAAGACACAATCCATTGTATTAGGTCCCAACTTGCATTTCTTAGAAATTGGTACATTGACTTTCGCCAAGCACCCCCAAGTGCACAAATAAGAAAGTGATGGTTTTCTCCCAACCTACAACTCATATGGAGTTTGCTCTTTATTCTTGTCCGAAACTCTATTCAGGACATGACATGAAGTCAATAAAGCCCCCCCCCAACACACACCATGCCTTAGATAAATCAGCAGTGTCTAACATAGCGTTAACCAGATCAGTCAGCGTGTGGTTTTTCCTCTCAGCAACCCCATTTGGTTCGGGTGAATAGGGAGGCATCCTCTCATGAATAATACCATGTTCCTTACAGAATTCATCAAAGATTTAAAAAAAATATTCGCCACCATGATCTGACCTTAGACGCTTGATCTTTCTCTCTACTTGATTCTCAACTTCAGCTTTATAGATTTTAAAGTAGTCTAATGCTTCATCCTTAGTTTGCAATAAATAAACATAGCAAAATCTAGTCGCATCATCAATCAATATCATAAAGTATCTCTTTTCACCTTTTGTCAACACACCATTCATCTCACAGAGATCAGAATGTATGAGTTCTAGAGGTGCCAAGTTTCTCTCCTCAGCCACCTTGTGAGGCTTCCAAGGTTGCTTCGATTGCACATAGCTATTGCACTTAGAACTTTTGGCAATGGTGAAGTTCGTAATTAAACACATGCCGAAAAGCCGAGACATCAAACAAAATTAACGTGACATAGTCGTGAATGCCAAGCATTCGCATCATCACTAACATTGCCACAAATATGGATCACTGACTTATTACAAAAATATGCAAGGAAAAAGCGGAACAAGCCTTCACAATCATAGCCTTTACCAACAAATTATCCATGTTTCAACACGACTAATTTATTGGACTCTAACACTACCTTAAACCCGTCCTTGCACAGGACTGAGCCGCTCACAAGATTCTTGTTTAGTAGGGACATGATGCACGATCTTTCCCAAAGTAAACTTCAGATCTACCGTGCTAACACCATGAACAGAAGTATGTGACCCATTCCCCATCAGGAAGGAGGAATCATGAGCGACCTGGTAAGAAGAGAACATAGATATATCACCACACACATGAACATTGGTACCCATATCAAACCACCAACTAGTAGATTGAAAAACTAAAAGAACAGTAGGTAATAAATTACCATACCCATTTTTAGTATTGCCTATGGTCACCGTGTTGACATCCTTGGATCCAGATCCATGAGTAGCCTTTTTATCCTTGCAATCTGCGCGATCTGGACAATCCTTTGAGAAATGTCCTAGCTCGCCGCAGGTATAGCAAGACAACTCAGCTTTGTTCATCTTCTTCTTCTTGAAGGTAGTAGTCTTAACAACCTTATTTTTCCCTTTATTCTTGTTGCGTGGGAACTTCTGCACCATGTTGGCGCTAGACTGGCCTTGATCTCCTTTATCAGCAGCATCTTACATCCGAGTCTTATCCTCAACATTAAGAGACGCCATCAGGTTTTCAACTTATATCTCCTATGTTTCAGAGTTGTGGCGAAATTCCTCCACGTGGAATGCAATTTTGCAATAATGCATCCAGCCACAAACTTATCGGGTATCTCACACTTGAGCTGCTCAAGGTCCTTCACAATGCACTGCACCTCATGCGCTTGCTCTACTACAGAACGATTGTTCACCATCCTATGGTCATGGAAGCTCTCCATGAGGTACAGTTCATTGCCTGCATTTGTTGCGCCATACTATGTAACCAAAGCATCCTAAAACTCCTTCTCATCTGTCGAGTCCACATAGACATCGACTAGACAGTCAAAGAGCACGCTAATCATACATCCCAAGAAAAGATTATTGGCATCCGCGAACTTCTACTGCTGCTCAGCAGTCAGTTCGCCTTCTGGTTTGCCTTTTCTCGTGTCCTAGATGTGCATCGCATCAAACCACAGATGGACCTTTGATTGCCATCTTTTAAAGTTCACAACAAAAACTTTTCTGGCCTCAGTGACTCAGCAAAACTAGCCATAAAAAATCGAAAAATTGCCTATTATAAGGGTTTTGGATTGTTTGATAATCAAGCAATTGTTATATTAATTTTCAAAATAAATAAATTATGATAAGAGACAATCCTAGCATGCAAAACTCTAACATACTAGGCAACAAGAACAACATAATCATGATCTCGGAAAATATGATTAACAACCAGATTAGATCACGGCGCACGTACCGGGAAGCTGTGATGACGAGCAGTGCTGACGGGACGACGACGGTGTTGCGGATGGATCGCAGCAGCTGGTATTGAAGACGACAGTACGCTACAACGCCGGACTTGGATGGAGGATGAGCCGTGATGGCGAACTTGAGCAGTCGCGTGGAGCGCTTCCCAAAAACCTTATTCGCCCTCTCCCTTTGCAGGATCACAAGGACAAGTGGTTTCAGAGGCCTGCTCTCCCACTCGTCGGTGCACACCGACGTAACAGAATGGAGAAGACTACGGTGGCAGTACAGCAGTGTAGAAGAGGCAAAACCTAACTCATATAGACCACATTAGGGATACGCGAACCTAGGGGCATTCCCGTATAGTAGTCTATAGTGCATTTTTCCATGAGGGGGTGATGCATATAGGGAGGAAAACCCCCAACAACCTCGCCTATTAGCAATACGGGACTAATAGATGTTGTATCCCCTCTTACGCTTATGGGCCTTTGAGATTTATTCAGAATTATTTATATGGGCTAAGCCCGTATATCTAACAACATAATCACTCCTCTTGCAGAATTAGCTCCCATAGAAAATTAAAATCAGACGGAGCTCACCAAATAGGCCCGCAACGCAAATGCGAAAAGGAAGGAGATGCACCTCGTAAACTACTTTAGACTATTTAGGGGTAATTTTTTTTATAAAAACGTATATCTGATAGCTACTATGGTTAAAATCTATAATTTATCTATTCTTCTAACGCGTATCATGAGGATTAATGTATAGGCTACAAGAGGAAGTATCAATCAGTAATAGCAAGATTTGTTCTTTTGTGTATATATTCTATATCTAGAAGAAGTCGTTTTATCAAAAAAAATTAACAAGATAAATTAGAGTCAGAAAATCGTTTCATTAGAAGAGCTAAGAGCTAAAGTCATTTTGGCATGACGGAGAACCGTGCCAAACGAGTCTGATATGGCCTGAGTGAGAAAAAATGAAGGAACGAGTTAAACGGACAACCGGAGCTCGTGTCGTGGCCGTGCACTGTCGCTCCGATTGTGCCGTTGAAACGTCGCGGCGTCTTTTTGGATGCTTCTATCTTTAACTTGATCCCTCCTCCCCCTTTCTTTCTTTTCCTCGTCAGCCTCACATGCACTTGTTCGCTCGTAGCAACCTTTTCCCTTTCACTTTTCCTGGTTCCTGGATTCGTGATGCTCCCCGAATTTCCCACGGCACCACACGAACAAAAACAAAAGGCTACCATAATATGACCCTGCAGGTGACCAGTAGTCCAGTACTAGAATACTTGGTGCTATCGATCATTTTCGTTTCAGCATGGCTACTTGGCTTGGCTCGGCACAGGGAGCATCCGCAAGATCAAGATCTGCGGCCGGACAGGAGCGTTGGAGCGTTACTGTTCACTGACAGGCGTGCCGGACGACGCAGCTGAGATCTGCGCGCGCGCATGTTCCGCCCATGCCCTGCGACGCCGCACGTTCTCTCGCTGCCGCCTTCCATCTTCCAGCGGTGCCCATACCCTTCGCGAATTGCTAGGATGATTGCAGTTTTCAGGTTACGAGATCAAGGAACAGATTGCTTTGGAGCGGCAAAATTGAATCCATTCCCCCAAAAGAATGACCGATACATTGTTCGTACCAACGCGACAACCATCGATCTTGGCCACCATATACGACCTTTCTCCCCAAAAATCGATAACCAGTTACACACGAAAAATGAATCATCATCTCGTCAACCGATGATCCTGCTGATCGTCTTCGTCGGCGAGGTCCCGTCACGAGGCGGCGCCGGCGTTCCGGAGCGCGCACTCCTCGGGCGGCGTGGGGAACCGCTTGCGGTCGTCGCAGTAGTCGTAGATGAGCACGTTGCGCCCCACCCATGCGTTGTCCAGCCGCTGCGCCTCGTCCAGCGCCCACGCCGGCGGCTGGTCCCACCAGCTGTCCCCGGTGGCGGCCGCGCACGCCGGCGGCGGCGACGGCGCGCCGGGCTCTCCCGGCCACGCGCAGGCGTCGGCGGCGAAGTCGCGGTAGGAGGAGACGAAGGGCGCCTTGGCCCAGTCCGTCTTCTCCAGGCCGCCCCGCGTGGCCCAGTCGTCGGCGTTCCAGATGCTGGAGAAGATGTACATGGGCTTGGACACCGGGAAGAAGCCGTTGCTGGCCGGCTTGCTCGCGTCGTTCGGGTACACGCGGATCGGCACCTTGTCCACGAAGAACCTGCACGGACAATAAGGTCAGGGACGATCGATCGATGGATCGGTCGGTCACAGGGATCGGCGACACCGTGGGCCACTGCCTGATCAGTGATCACGAGCAGGTTGCCAATTATTCCGCGCAGCTGAACAGTTGCGCAGCAGGGTCGCCAGTGATCTGCACTGATGAGCAGTAGCAGCAGCAGCAGCTAGCGACTGGCGCGGATGCATGTGCGGTGTCGCGGCGCTGGATGGAGGAGGCTGGGAATGGAGTGGTGGCCATGGGAGAGGCGCGGCGGCACACATGGTTCGGCCCCAAACAGGGGCGTGTACCAAGTTTCGCAGCTGCAGCGGCGGTGTCGACGGGGTCGAATCGAATCAAGTGTAGCGATGTGGTAGCGGTATGCTTTGGCATATCTCGGGGGTCCCGGCGCTCTGATTTCATGAGGGACGAGGAGATGGGTGGGCGCATTCAACTCGCCTGCCTCCCTGCGACTCTCCCTGCCCCGTCGTCTTCGGCAGCTGCGTGCCACTGTGCTGCCGAATCTATGAGGCCAGCAGGGCCCGCCAACTCTCGTAGCAGAGCAGTGAGCAATTGAACGAAATGAATCAGGGAATGGGATCGATCGATCGATCAGAGAATGAAACGAAACGAAACGAAACGAAACGGGATGGGTTCTGCTTACACGATGTGCTTGGGGTTCCAGAGGATGGCGTAGGTGTGGAAGTCGGCGGTGGGGTCGAACCAGAGCGAGTGGCGCATCTCCCGGCCGCCGACGCCGTTGTGGTACACGTTGGTCTGGATGATGTAGGGCTGCCCCGTCCGGTTGCCCAGGAACTCGAAGTCAAGCTCGTCGCGCTGCGGGGCCGCGTCCACGTCCGAGCACATCTGCAGAGCATCCATCGGGTCAAGGGTGAGGGTCAGCCCGTGGCGTTGGTTCTTGGCAATGGTAAAGGAGATGCAATGGACGGATCACGAACGTAGTAGGCGGTGACGACGCCGGCGGAGTCGTTGCCGACGAGCTTGAGCTTCATGCTGAACCACCCGAAGAGGTACCGCTGCTTCGTCTGGAACCCGACGCCTGCAATGCAAACGGGGGGAGGAAGGAAGGAATGGGATCGAAAGTGAGCTGGGATTTGCATTTGGACGGCACGCCATGTTTGGCATCTCCGGCGATGGACCACATCTTTCCTAAGTTTCCTTACCTGTCTTGTTGTCGAGGTAGAGGTACCAGGTCTGGCCGTCGGCGGAGGTCTTGACGTGGTCCTCGGCGCCCGTGATCTCGAAGTTGTCGCCGAAAGACGCCGCCGGGTCCGCGGCGGACGCGCCGCGGGAGAGGCAAGAGAGCAGCAGCACCGCGACGGCGAGAAGATCACCACCGCCCACGCATGGGCGCCGCCGCGATCCCATTCCCATCGCTGGTAGGTAGCCGAGACGGCCTGATCCGAGCCGAGATCGCCGTGCCTCGCAACCGGGGAAGGGAACGGGAGGGAGAGGGCAGAGCTGCCGACGCAGAGGGGAGTGATCGAGAGTGACGCTGGGTTTGGTGGCGGATGCTTTGGGGCGGGGCAAAGCACAAGGCGGAGCAGGCGCGTCCTCCTATCGCGACCTATCAGATGAGACGGGGCAGGCAGGCAGGGGCGCGCTTGTTTAAAAGCTAAACTGATGTGAGCTGCGGGCTTAAAGTAAGACACCAGTTGTGGCCGGGCCTCAAGAAGCGTGCAATCAAACAGGTTTTGTGCTCCTGCTGCTGCTCCTCTTTTTTTTTGTTTTGCCTTCGAGCTGCTGGACGGCCCGTTAGGTTTGGCCGCGTCCGCGTGCGCCGGGCGAAAGATCGCGCCGTTGCAGCCACCTCTCTCCTCCCGTTCCATATTTTACACATGAGCCAGGCAAGCTTTTGCATTTGAAACGGGACACTGTTAACGCGTTAGATAGAATATTGCGAGCACTGGTTGCGACGCACGAGCCTCAGATCCCGTGCACAGATCATGCTCTACTACCAGTAGCATCGATCAGTTCATGATGGCGATGGTCCATCCCCCTGCTCGCTCGATCGTGGACGCCACATGAACATAGATCGCGCTCGATTCTCAGGCGTAGCAGCTGGAGGCCTGGAGCAGGAGAGATGATCGAGAGCGGAGCCTCGGAGGCATGTGACCGAGGTGGCGCAGCGCAGGGCAGCATCGCTGTTGTGATCCAGGGAGGGTGAGATGGGAATCCAACTGGGATCGTGGGAAGCGCAACTGTTGAAGTGTTTATGGCCCGGCCTGGCCGCGCACCAGCCAACCGTCTCCCCTCTGCCTCTGCCTCTGCCTCGGCGAGTGATCGCAGTCGCAGCCTCGCAGGAGGAGGTCAGGAACGGGCGAGCGCTGGCGGCAGCCGGCAGACTTGAATGCCTCTGCGCTGTGAAGGGCTCAAGGGACCGAGACACCGGGCCCGGCATGGTGACGCCGGCCGCGAGCTCGCGTTTCTCGTCACACGGCCCGTGCCCACAAGGCAGAGCGTTACGCCGTTACCTACCGGAGGGATGGATACAGTGGCCGTCACCTCCAGCAGCCAGCCTATCGGTCCCGTGAACGGCCAGAGGTTTCCCCATGAGCTGCCGCAACACGCGCGCACGAAACCTGTGACCACCCGGGAAAACCGGCCATGTCGCTCCTGCACGGCTCGCAGGCCCAATCCGCTCCTTGACTCCTTGACTACTCTAGGTGTCAGTGGATCGGATCGGAGCGGATAGAGCAGATTGCAGGTTTGACTCGGGGCCATCCGACTCCGATCCAGTTGGCACGTAGTTATCCACTTTTGCTTTCTTTTTCTTTTTTTTTTTAAAAAGAGCGTCAAAGCCCTCCAAAGGTAGCTTGGTAGAATTATTGGATTCATGGACTAATTTTTAGTTCAGATCATATCACATGTTTGATACCAATTAGAAAGACTAAACGTGAACTAATTATAAAACTAATTGCATAAGCTGTGGCTAATTTGTAAGATAAATCTATTAAG
The DNA here is from genome assembly GCF_000263155.2 of Setaria italica. Classification (NCBI taxonomy): domain Eukaryota; kingdom Viridiplantae; phylum Streptophyta; class Magnoliopsida; order Poales; family Poaceae; genus Setaria; species Setaria italica. The sequence goes on along the minus strand of NC_028451.1, from coordinate 42,181,819 downwards.
CCTAATTAATTCATGGTTAGCAATATTTACTGTAGCATCACATGATCAAATCTTGAACTAATTAGATTTAATAAATTCATCTTGTGAATTAGACTTCATTTATACAATTGATTTTATAATTAATCTATATTTAATACTCCTAATTAGTATCTAAATATGACTAGATTTTAGTTCGTGAACATTCGGAATGGATAGACAAGAGCATCAATTCACTGGTGCCCCGTCCCGTTCGCCAATGCCCAGTGGCCAATGGGGAGTGCTGTTGCAGCAGAACCCAGCTGCCGGATTCGCTAGTCAAAGGTCTGAAAAAACGTACGAGGACTGACTGCAGATAGGTAGCCTGGTGCAAAATTAATGAACAGTTGAGGATCCACTACTGTACACACATCTTTTGCTATTGGCCACTTGGACTGTTGGCCGTTGGCTTGGGTCCATCGTTCTCTCGCTGAGCATTCCTGACCTCGAGTGGCCTCAGATCCTCAAAAGTCAAATCTCCGCAGGAACCAAAATTTCCTAGTACTACCCCTCTGTTTTCAGATACATGACGTTGGTTTAAAATAAAAAAATAGTTTTATTTTCGAACTAGATGATAAATATTTAAGAACGCGGGAGTTTTAAGTTCTCCACAAATGTAATCATGGCCTGAACGTTTCCTTTTCGTGCCTTCATCAAAACCACTGAAGAAAAGGCAAGAAACAGGAAAGATGCTATACATCATGCGTTTTGTTTGTTCCTTCTTCTTCTTTTAATTACGGTTAATTACTAGTCACGTGGCGATCCATGAGCATGGCTGCATGAGCTAGCTAGGAGGGATTGATAGAAGAACAGTTTCAACTTTCAAGCTTTCAGAGTGTCTACATGCCACTTGCCACGGCAGCCCAGACTCGACAAGGAATACGGAGGCCCGGAGCGAAAAATCAGGTTAACTTGGGCCTCCGGGTCATTTGTTGGATATAGCAGCAAAAGGCCGGCACTGACTGCTCCGCTCCCTTGGGCCGACTACGGTGGCTTCGCTCACTCGGACCATTATCCCTTTGGGTATTGAAGCCCAATCTAGTCTGCTGCTGGTGGCTCGCGATGACGCAGTATGCCGCCAAAATGGTGTGCGTCATGGAGCTATTGGAGCGCGCGCCATGAGCAGAGCAGGTGACTGGAAATCTGGAATCATGTGGAGGAGATCTTCGTTTGGGTTTTGGCACCACATCAACCGAAGGGTCCCGAGTACGTGACGTAACACTAGTCCAAAAATGCTGAGGCTGCAATGTGATAATTTCTTTTGCCTAACTGAAAGTTAGTTACTAGTATTAGAAAATTAGTTTCGTAGCATCGGAAAATGGTCAAAATCGGAAAATACTATCGAAATCGAAAGTTCACCGTTTCGTGAAATGATATTGAAAGAATCATCCGTCATCCGAAAATAGCATTCTATCACGGCAAAAAGAAACACCGTCAATTTCGTTTAGCTTCTCCCCTTCTCCTTATCCATTTGGTCTCTCCCGATGCCATCTCGCCCGCCCGAACACCCCTGCTCTAGGCTGCCGTTCGTGTTGTGTCCCAGTCGGCGCCCCTACTACGGCCCAGGCTGGTGTCCCCGCTGTGCCCCGCACTGGTGCTAGCCTACTAGGTGCTGCCCTCTACGCCCTCGCTCCAACGCCGCGAGGCCCTGGGGCACGCCTTGCAGCCCTGGCCGCTATGATCTGCTTGGTGCTGTCCTCGGTGACAAGAGCTTGTGGACGGAGGACGGTGGAGCTCATCCATTTCCTGCATCACCATCTTCATGCCAGCAGCGCTCACGCATGGAGGCGTATCCTAGCAAGGGAGAAAGAGCACGACACCGGCACAAAGCTTGGCTAGATTTGCCTCTAGTAGTCTAGTGCCCATCGATTTGGTGAGTTGAAGGTTGCGGTGGTTGATTTAGTGCTTGCTTGCGTGGGAAATTGAAGCAGGTAGCTGCTTGCTTGCTTCGTCTGTTCAGAGATGCAGGTGCCGCTTGATTTTTGTTTAACTTTTATTTTTGCTTGCCGATTTGAGAAGAAGAGCAGCACAGAGGGATTGAATTGAACGGAGAGATTGATACTTGTGCTTGGATGGATCGGATGTGGCTTGCTTGCTTTGAATTGAATGGAGAGAGAAAAGGAGAGCTGGCGCCCTCGCTGGGCCTAGTCGTTCATGGCTTCCCGGAGCTCAACCTCCAGCTGGCAGTGGCCACTGGCCAGGAGGCGGCGGCTGTAGGGACGAGAAGCGGCCGTCTCTAGCTTGGGAGGAAGATGTGAAGAGGTTGGCGCTGTTTTCTCCATTCGTCACAGAATGCTATTTTTAGGTGACGGTTTCCTCTTCGGATGCTATTTTACGGAACGACGGATTTCCAATGGTAATTTCGAGTTTGGTGATCTTTCGATGCTATGAAACCAAATTTCCCCTTTCCAATAGCTGAGTTCCGATGCTATGAAACCAATTTTCCCCTTTCTAATAGCTGAGTTTGATTACCTCTGCTTTGTTGTTTACTTGCGAGTGCTTTACATTACGCCTGTACCTGCTTTTCTTTTCTTTTTTTCCTCGTGAGTTGAGTAGGTATGATTTTGACATTTTGGATGCTGCTAGGTTTTATTTAGTAGGTATTTGATTAAGATCATTGGAACTTGTAACTTTCAGAGTTCTATGACAATCTGCGTAAAAGTCATTTCCTCTAGCAGGTGAACGCCTAAATCCTGAACGTGTAGTGAACGGTGAATGGGTGATGGATTAGCAGGGCATTGATACACTACCGTGGCTACCGAGGTCCTGTTTGGTTCGGGGCTGCTAAAGAATCAAAGCTTAGTCCCTTTTAATACCTAAACTGTCAAATATGTTTAACCCTTTAGTCCCCAAGATGTTGCTAAAAGGGACTAAATGAGACTATTGACAGGATATACCCCTCATTAATGCCTCCTTCCCGACAGCCTCCCTCCCGTCCGCCCCCACCATCGTTGCCCCCCGTCGGCCTCTCGCCCAACCACCGCTGCCGTCCTCCCTCCCGCCCGGCCCCCGCCGTCGTCACCCCCACCGCCCTACCGCCCAGCCCCCGCCGTCCTCCCGCCCGCCGCCCTCACCGTCGGCCTCCCTCCCACTCGACCCCCGCTGTCGTCGCCCCAGCCGCTCGCCGCCGAGCACGCGGTGGCGTAGGCTGCCCTCGCAACGCCGCTCCGCGCCGCAACCGAAGAAGGCCGGCGCTGCATCTCCGGCCAAGAAGGGTGCGGCGAGGAAGGTCAAGAAGTAGACTGGCGCCGGCGACCCCTGGCATTCCACCTGTAGATGTGCCCCGCGTTCCTCCCCGGATTAGGAGTATTTTGGTCTTTATTCATCTGCTTTAATGAACTTTAGTCCATGGATCCAAACATGGTAGGAACTAAAGTTTGGGGGACTAAAGTTTAATTTAGTTCCTAAAGGAACCAAATAGGACCTAAATTAGGGTGGAGGATATTCGATAATAAAAGCTTCTGCGGTGTAATGTTGATTGGAGGCTGGAAGGGAAATGAGATACAAGTGGGTCAGAATTTCAGGATCTGAAATCTACGTGATCCCGAGAATTCACCTTTGGCCGAACAAATAAACGTAAAATCAAGAAGCCAACAAATCAGAGCCTATTTGGATGTGATCAGAGCCTATTTAATGTGCTATTGCTAAAGTTTCACCTATCTAAAATATAGCACTTCTATCCATTAGAACTTCCGTTTGGAGACATGGCTAATGGATAGAGCTAAAGTTCATAAAATGTCACTTTTGCCCTTTATCTCATCACCTTTTTCCCTTTCTCTCTCCCCTTTTATCTTTTCATAAGCTATTAGCACCCATTAGCTCCTCCCCACCAACTAATGCTTTTGCACTTTTTTTAAAGGTGGGCTAAAGTTTAGCGCTCCTATTTGGATGGGCTAATACATAAAGGTGCTAAATTTTTATCACTTTCACCCATAACTCATGGGATCCAAACAGACCCTCAACCTAACCATTTTTTCCCCTTTCCTCTCTTTATTCGTGCTGCCAGAAGGGCCCCTAGAGTGGTGCTCCCACGAGACACCGCACACGATAGCATGGCATGACCTACGGAGTACGAACACGACACTAGCGAGACACTGCTGCTAACCAAAAGAGAGTTCAACAACTCAGCAAGCCACATACGTAGTCCCAAAGAAATGCACAAACTTCCAGATCGCTCCACCCGACGCGCACCCCCTGTTTCCAACGCCTTCCCCTGCTCACGCGTCCACGACCTCGTCGTCCTTGGACGCCATCACGAGCTCCTCGCGCCACGCCTGCGACGCCGTCTGGGTGGTCCCGTCGATGGCGTTGGGCCTTCCAAGCGCCTTCAGCGCCAGGTGCGCCGCCTTCTGCCCGGAGATCATCATGGCGCCGAACGTCGGGCCCTGCAATCAACACCATGAAGATGGAGATGCTTATTATCAGTAACAAATCCAATCCAAGAAACCAGGAGAAAGATTACCAAGAGAAAATCAATCCTCCTCACCATTCTCGGGGCGCCGTCGATCTCGGCGACCTCCATGCCGGTGACGATCATGCCGGGCACGACCTCGCGCGTGAGGCGGACGATGGCGTCCTCGGCGGTGTTCATGTCGAGGGCCTTCATCCCGGGCACGGCGCTGATCATGCCGATGTCCTGGAGCCTCTTGACGCCGGTGGCCCCGAACGGCCCGTCGTGGCCGCAGGAGCTGACCACCACCTTGGCCTCCATCACGTTGGGGTCCATGCACGACTGGGTGCCGTGGTTCATGGCGACGAGCGCCCAGTTGGTGACCACCCCGGCGACGCGGCCCTGCTTGACGATGAGGTCCTCGGCGGCGACGGCGTTGAAGAGCTTCACGTTGGGCCGCGCCAGGAGGCGGCTCATGACGGTGGAGGTGAAGAGCGCGGCGTGACTGACCACCACGTAGTCCTCGGCCTCGTCGTACGCGACGCCGAGCTCGTCGAGGAACAGGTGGGCGGGCTTGCGCACCACCATGGCCGAGAACAGCTGCCCGCCCAGCCAGGCGCCGCCGCCGGGGGACACGGACTGCTCCACGATAGCGACGCTGACGGAGGGGTCCTTGGAGAGCTCGTACGCGCAGGAGAGGCCCGCGGAGCCGGCGCCCACGACGACGACGTCGGTGTCGGCGTGGGTGATCATGTCCGTCATGTAGCGCCGGGTCATCTCGCGGGAGACGATGGACTCCTTGATGGGGCTGAACTTGAAGGACGTGAGGTCGTAGGGCGGGTTGGAGATGGAGGCGCGGATGGGCACGCCGGCGGCGCGAGGGGTGGCCACGGCGGCGGCGGAGGACGGGGCGCGCGGCGCCGACGGGAGCCGGGCGCCGCCGAAGGAGGACTTGTGGAGGGTCGACGCGGCGGTGGCCATGGCTCTGAGAGCTTCTTGGCTTGTGGAGATGGCAGCGCTGGCAAGTGTGAGAGGATGAGGCTGCAATGGCAGGGTATTAGAAGGGGAGAAGGCTGCAACAAATATTTGGGCGCCGTGCATGCTACGAATGCGTTAACAGATGGGGCGCAGTTGGCCACTGGCACCGGATCGCTGGCAACAGTAGTGGCACACCCCACTATATCAGCGCAGATATTTTGCGAGGGTTTATGGATGGAGGATGCCAGGATGGCTTTTGGACCTCCGCCGGCGCCGTGCCACTAAGAGGACTCAGACAGCACCTGATGGCTGCTGCTGCTAGCGTGGGAGGAGGAGAGAGGGCGTCGGAGAGGGACGCCATCGGAGTGGGAGGGCGGCCACCGCCTCGACCCCCGAGTGCCACCGGCCTCCTACACTCTGGATCCGCCGCCCGCCAGTCATGTCCGTCGTCGGAGGAGGGGAAAAAAGGAGGGGTAGGAATGATTAGGAGCAAACAAGTCATTAACCTCAAACCAAACAGGATTCTGATCCTTTACAATCCACATAACATTTCGTGGAAGTATTAATTATATTAGCTATTTTTAATCTATAAATAATCTTTTTGTAATTTTATCTAGCAAAATGTGTGTTGGAATACATCCTTCCAGTTAGATCTGAGCAAACCTTGGGCCGAGCCGTTAAAAAGTCCGATTTCTTTCAGGCCTAAAATCTCTGCCCAAGCCCGCCCATTAACCCCATCGGACCAACAAAATCGGGTCTAATTCGGGCTCGGGTCGCCCATCATTTTCTAGTATAAATTTAATTCATTTTATTATTCAGGCCGGGCTCGAGCCCGCCCATTTTTTTCGAACCGCAAAAATCAGCGCCACGCCCGACCCTAAATGAGTGTCGGTCCATGCCTATTTTGCTTAGGTCTACTTCGAGTACACCATCCGGCACAAGTACTACCGCAGCAACAGCTGTGACCATGCCAGCTCACATCCCTGATGTGTAGCTTGTCATGTATCCTTCTGTAGCTTACTATTGGAGTGTTTGGTTTGAGTTACTTATGCATAAGCAACTAAAAATAAGCAACTTCTAGCCCAAAGAAACCAAACACCCTTGCTTATTGGAGTTAAAGTTGGGTTGCTTATCATAAGTCCATAAGCAACACTTGGGTTGCTTATTGGAGCTAAAAGGTGATCTTTACACTCCTACCCTCATTTATGTCTGGTTGTCTCCCCCTCTGTCTCCCCCTCATTCAATGCTCTTTAGGGGTAAACATGTCAATGTCAACCTCATTCAATGCTGTTTAGCCCATCAAACCAAACACCTAGGATTAAAAATAAGCAACTCCAAATAAGCAACTTTAGTTGCTTATGATAAGCATCTCAAACCAAACAGGCCCTATGTATAGGCGTATAGCTCTCGGTTGTAAATTTGCTATATTATCGACCTATAATCCTACTGTACATGACATGTAAACGTGTATATATCCACGGTCAATCAGTAATGAGAATCTTTGTGCAAATCAGGGATATAAGCTGGCCGGTACGCATGGTTGTAGCTGTAAAGAAGATTAAATGTAGAGATGATCCTTGGACTCCATAACTAGCTGTCTAGCTTGGTGATCCTCGGTAACGCATTGGTAAAATATCGTGGTTGTTTCAACATTATCCACGCATCACAAAGATCTTTGTCACTCCCTTTCTCGAGTGATATTTCTACATCCTTTTCAATTTAGTTATGTTACATGCTTTTGATTTCTGAAAGTACGCCGCCTAAATTCTGATCGCTGAAGTACCTATCATGTCTCATCAGCAAAACCCACCACCTGCGAGAAGAGGTCATGCAAATAAGACACAAAGCGGGTTCATGTGTAATTTAGATACCTTATTAATTACCACATTATTGCGATGGCATTCTTTCTCTATGGTAGTGGTTGAGCCTCAATTTTAATCTTCACTAGACTACAAAATAGGTCAAATTCTGGTCCATATGATTCATGAAAGTGACCTTGCATCCATAAAACCTTTCTAAGAACCGCCTGGCCAATCATCAAGCATGACATCATGCGTGCCTTTCATGCGCTCTGGTCCCTAGATGATCGCAGCCTTCATTTAGTTAATCAAGCTTACATGGTACTTCTTCGGAAAAAACAGGATGCGTAATGCATTGCTGATTATCGTCCGATAAGCCTCATACATAGCTTCTCAAAGCTCTTCACCAAGGTTTTGGTCAACAGACTAGCACCCAAGCTGAATGAGTTGGTGCGGCAGAATCAAAGTGCCTTCATCAAGGGGCGTCTTTTGCATGACAATTTCCATGCCGTCGATCTTTCTGCAAAACTGCTCCAGAGACGCAAGACACCCTCGGCCTTGATCAAGGTAGATATCTCAAAAGCATTTGATTCGGTGAATTGGATTTATTGCTGAGAATCCTAATACACATGGGTTTTACAAGACGTTGGCACGATTGGATAAGCCTGTTGCTTTCTACAGCTAGCACGAAAATCATTCTGAATGGAGCTCCAGGAAAGCGGATATGCCACGCCAAGGCCTCCGGCAAGGGGATCCCCTGTCGCCCATGTTATTCATCCTGGCAATGGAAGCTTTGAATTCTCTGATCACTTTGCCAGACAAAGAAGGCCTCTTACTTTCGCTGGGATCCAGTGCCATAAACGAACGTCTATTCTGATATGCTGATGATGTGGTACTCTTTCTGACCCCGAATCAACAAGACATGATTGTCATCGGAACTATACTAGATCTTTTTGGACGAGCTTCAGGCCTCCAAACCAATCTGAACAAGTGTGAGATCTCCCCTATCCAGTGTGGTCTAGAGGAGATAGTAACTTTGATCAGCCTATTTCCTGGGCGCCTACAGCATCTCCCTTGCAAATACCTGAGAATCCCAGTCTCTACCAAGAAGTTGACAAATAAAGATCTTATGCCACTGGTGGACAAGATCAAGACGGGCTACCAACATGGAAGGCAGAGATGATGAGTAAAGCGGATCGTGCAGTACTGGTTCGAGTGAAAATGTTAGCGGTTCCAATTCATACCGCAATGGCAGTGTCACTGTCTCCATGGCTCATCAAAAGTATTGATAAGCGCAGACGTGCTTTCCTATGGAGAGGGACTGAGATGGTCTCGGGAGGACACTGCTTACTAGCATGGCCGAAAGTGTGCAGGCCATAACAACTAGGTGGCCTGGGGATTACTAATCACCAACTCATGGGATATGCTCTACGCATGCGGTGGTTATGGCCGAAAAGAACAGACACATCTCGTCCATGGTTCTCCCTTCCTGATAAAGTGGAACCTCAAGTAGCAGAGTTATTCTTCTACTCCACCTCAATTCAGGTTGGAAATGGCAAATGGACTCTATTCTGGACAGAGAGATGGATTGAGGGTTGATCGGTTGCAGAGATTGCCCCATGTTTGGTTCAAGCGGTTGGCCCAAGAATTAGGAAGAATCGCACGGTTCATGAAGGCCTCCAAAACTGAAATTGGGTGAAAGATATCTCTGGGGCACTCACAGTGCATGTACTGCTAGATTACTTAGCCATCTGGGACAAAATACAATCAGTGACACTTGATGAAGATGCACAAGACAGGGTGCTTTGGAACTGGACTAAGGATCAGACCTTCACAACATCAAGTGCGTACAGAACTTTTTTCATTGGACAGCACCCAATACCAGGAGCTTCGGTTCTTCGCAAAACTCGAGCACCTGGTAAATGCAAAACTCGAGCACCTGGACAGCTGCAAGATGCAAGAAACATAACCTGCAGGATGATGATAGTTGCATACTCTGTAGACAGGAACCTGAAACTATTACTCACTTGCTTATCAGATGCTCATACACAAGGCAAATCTGGCACCTGGCTCTTTCAAAGGTATCCTGGGAAGTCCCGACTCCATCTCCATCTCCAGAGGATCACTGTTTGGCTGCCTGGTGGACACGATCAAGGAAGCGAGTTGACAAAGCTGACAGGAAGACTTTTGATTCCATGGTCATCTTGATCTCCTTGTCTATCTGGTTAGAGCGCAATTGTCGGACTTTCAACAGTACCGAGAAGAATGTGGTTCAGCTGATGCAAACGATCATTGATGAAGCTTCACTATGGGTCGCAGCTAGATTTAATTCTTTAGCTCATTTAACTATGCCTACCTCAAATAGTAATACAGCTGTAGGTCGCGAAATGATTTCTCTGTAACAGCAAGCTGAACTTTAGCTGTGAAGCAGGTCATCAAGTCTAGATGACAATTCTCAACCCTGTACTTTCTATCTCTTCCTCCTAATGAAATACATGCCAAGGCACGGCCGTGAAAAAAAGAGAAAGGATGAGGTATTGTGCACATTTCCTTTCCCTGGCTATGTGATCATTGCGATCCTTGTATATTGATTTGCCCTTTTCATGGAATTGCTAGCAAAATGAAAATACAAGAAGATCTATATCTTTCGGACCACCAGCCAATGGAATTTTTTTGGCAGCTCACTAGAGGAAAAGTATTAAAGTCGTAACGATTCCATGTTATTTGGTGATGTTGTTTACATTTGTGCACGAATTTCATTTACACTATATCTTGTATTGGCACATCAATTATATATTGCATAGTACATGTTGATCCCATTTAAGTTCGGTGGGAGCTGGAAAAATATTTGGTGAAACCACTTTCGGCCTGTTCGGCTGTGATTGCGGCGGCGGCCGCAGCCACCTGCAGGTCATAGCTATCGCCGTGGCCTGCAGGCTGCTGAAGCACAGCCGAACACACGCTTTCTTGGTGGCTAAAAAAAACATACTTAAAAGTGCGGCCCAGCAGCAGCATTCATTCCGGCTGGCATGAGGCCGTAGCATTTCACGTGCAGCCCAGCTAATAAACGTGCGCCCCAGGAACTTGGCACCAAAGCCCACGACAAAAATTAGCCCAGTCCAGTACGTGAATATTCATCCCAAACTAAAAAATAATAATCAAGCTTCTAGAAAGCCACTTGAGCAGTGGCGTGCCGGCCTGGGACGGATGGATGGGATCAGCCGCACGAAGTTGGAAGTCTGATCCATTTCATTCGTTCATTCAGAAATATACAAAAGAAAATAGAAGAAAAGGCCAGAAAGTGTGATGTGGACGATAAACATTAGCATTTTGTGCCATGCTTACTTGGTCTCCCCTCCTTTCCTCCGTAGCCCAATCAATCCTTATCCGTTCTCTTCCGGTAGGTGCGTACCAGGCCCAATCCTGATTTGACTCCTGCGTCACGGGCCTTGCAACCTGCAATGATAGATCATTCTGTCTGTAGTAGATGTGTTAATTTAGAGGCATCGCATTTCGGCAATTCAGTTCCGTTGGAACATTTTTCCATAAGAAAGCCGGAAGCGGCAGCAGAAATGGAAGACTATATTTTTCACCTTATTGTCACTGCTATATCGCAGTCCCATTTTCCAAACTGCGGCGGAATATCGAATTGCCTTGGCCATGTGCTAGTTTGTTATCCCACTAGGTCCAGCCGTAATCACTCTCTCTCCGTCCCAAATTACTACTCCCTCCGTCCCAAATTATAGGTCGTTTTGACTTTATTAGATTCATAGACTTTGTTATGCACTTAGATATACCCTATGTCTAGATGCATAATAATATCTGTGTATCTAGAAAAGTCAAAACAACCTATAATTTGGAACGGAGGGAGTATTCATTTTCACTTTTTTATATACACACCTTTTAATATACACCTAGATATATATTTGTATCTAGATACATAGCAAAAGTGATGTATCAAAAAAAAATTAAAATAAATAGTAATTTAGGACGGAAGTATTATGCTTCATGTGGTTACATGAAGAATTTCTTTTTCACGGTGTTAATGCGTATGCATGATGTGTAATAAATAGTCATCCTTAGCTCGTTTCACTGTCAAAGTTAGCAAATAAGTTTTTTTTTTCAGCGAACCAACGAGTGATATTATTGTTTTCCTTAGGGTCGTAGCAGTAGCACACAGTGGCGGACGCAGGAATCAAATGGAGCATGGGCGAAACTAAAAAATTATCTTCCTATCTCCAGTGAAAGAGGGTGCAACCATACGGAACTGCTCTAGCAACAATGACGCCGGAACTGCTCTAGCAACAATGACGCCGGAGCGCCTAGGCTCGCCCAGCCCTGGGTCCGCCCTTGGTAGCATACCACCAGGCCGGATGGATGCAGGATGAAAAGCTTGGGGAGCTCATCTCCCTTCCGCTTCCTCTTGTCCCCCGTCTTCTTCTTCATCCTTCCCTTCTTTCATCTACTTCTTCATCCTCCCCTCTTCTTTCCATGGAGTTCCAGGGGTAGGGGGCTTGAGCCCCCCAGCTCTACGTTGGATCCGTCCTGCCCCAAGCCCTACCCACTATTGGACCTGAGCATTTTAAGCCCAGCCTAGCCCACAGGCCCGGCCCCAGCCCAGTGGGTTTTGACCCGCTCAAGGTAGCTGTCGGGCCGGGCATGGTCAGTGGAAACTAAGCCAAAAAAATCAGGCCGACCCGAGCCCGTCCAAACAATTAATTTCATTTATTTTTCAACTAAAAAAGAATGGGCAGCCCAAGCCCGGCCCAAAAACTTGGCCCAACAACATCCATGGGCTATTCGTGGACACAAATTTTCAGCTCGAAATGAACCGGCCTTTTTGTCAGCCCGGCTCAGCCTGCAAAATGCTCAGGTCTACCCACCACCCCATGTTTGGCGATGTCACTATCACCGAATCTACTCTTGCATCCCCACTACAATGCTAAAGACTCTAGTTGCCTTCCACCCCTTCCACCGATTCGTTGAGCGTGCATGCCTCACACAAAGCATCTCTCTCTAAACCTTGCGGTGATAAAAATTCCCCTAGAAGCAAACCCTACTACTACTACTGAGGGCATGCACAATGAGGCAATAAAAGGTGCTTATAAGTGAGTGCTTAAAGAGAGAGAATGTTGTTATATCATTAAGCACTGATTTAGGTGTCAAGCTCTACAATACCACCTTGTTAAGCGCCACTGCTACACATCTCGTTGAAGCACAAGGTGCAAATGAAGTGGTAAAAAAAATCAATTTTTTCACTAAACCTCTCTTTTATGCACCTCCATGGTACATGCATGTTCTTAAGAAGTCACTCGTGATCCTGACCGAACAACTACAAGTTTTTACTCTCTTTTGCCAATTTTTTTAATGACTTTTAGGTATCTTTGTACTGGCAGGTGCCAATTCTACATACCAAAACTATAATTTTTGTGGACCAGCACAAATCGTTTCTACTGTAGTGCACGATGCGTGAAAAAAAAATCTTCCAGTGTCCATTAGCTCACTGGTCGCAGTTCAGTTTACGCAAAACGATCGGATTGGAGGAGCACGCACGCAACCGCTCTCGGCTGCAGTGTGCGAGAGTGTCCAGCTAGCGCTAACCGCCGCAACCTTACAAAACGTTCGAGTGTGGTGCGCGCGAAGCAAGTTTTTGTCCCCATGCGAAACCGATCAGGCGACGTACGTGTCGGCCATCACTCCCCGTTGCAACTCTCCCAACTGCACCAGACGATAAGGATCGGAAGTTGGAAGCCTACACGTTACGTTCAAGTTGCATGCATGATTCTGCGAGCGCTCCTCCAGGCGTACGTACACACCGCTGACTATAAATACGGCAGGATCGTCCCAGCCGATACAAGCAACCAAGGCACGCTCGCACTTGCCACTCCTCATCATCCATCTCCAAGCGCGCGTGTCTTGATTCGTGTACCTCTGCACCGTCGCTACCAGCCATGGCGTCGCCGTTCTCCGTGCCTTCCCTGGTCGGTTTCTCGATCGACTCGCCATGCTACTGCATTCCATTTTCAACTGTTTCTGCATGTGATCTCATGGTAAACTTGCTTTTCGTCGTGTCTGGACACGTGCAGATCATGGAGGAGGAAGGGAGGTTCGAGGCGGAGGTAGCGGAGGTGGAGTCGTGGTGGGGCACGGAGCGGTTCCGTCTGACCAAGCGCCCCTACGCCGCCCGCGACGTCGTCCTCCTCCGCGGCACGCTCCGGCAGAGCTACGCCTCGGGGGAGATGGCCAAGAAGCTGTGGCGCACGCTCAGGGCGCACCAGGCCGCCGGCACCGCGTCCCGCACCTTCGGCGCGCTGGACCCCGTCCAGGTGACCATGATGGCCAAGCACCTCGACACCATCTACGTCTCCGGGTGGCAGTGCTCCTCCACGCACACCTCCACCAACGAGCCCGGCCCGGACCTCGCCGACTACCCCTACGACACCGTGCCCAACAAGGTGGAGCACCTCTTCTTCGCGCAGCTCTACCACGACCGCAAGCAGCGGGAGGCGCGCATGTCGCTGCCCCGCGCCGAGCGGGCGCGCGCTCCCTACGTCGACTTCCTCAAGCCCATCATCGCCGACGGAGACACCGGCTTCGGCGGCGCCACCGCCACCGTCAAGCTCTGCAAGCTCTTCGTCGAGCGCGGGGCCGCCGGGGTCCACCTCGAGGACCAGTCGTCCGTCACCAAGAAGTGCGGCCACATGGCCGGGAAGGTGCTCGTCGCGGTGTCCGAGCACGTCAACCGCCTCGTCGCCGCGCGGCTCCAGTTCGACGTCATGGGCGTCGAGACCGTCCTCGTCGCGCGCTCCGACGCCGTCGCCGCCACGCTCATCCAGACCAACGTCGACGCGCGGGACCACCAGTTCATCCTCGGCGCCACCAACCCGGGCCTCAGGGGACGGAGCCTCGCCGCCGTTCTCTCCGACGGCATGGCGGCCGGCAAGACCGGCCGGGAGCTCCAGGCCATCGAGGACGAGTGGCTGGCCGCGGCGCAGCTCAAGACCTTCTCCGACTGCGTCAGGGACGCCATCGCGGGGCTGAACGCCACCGAACAGGAGAAGCAGCGAAAGCTCCAGGAGTGGGACGCCGCCACCAGCTACGATAGGTGCGTGTCCAACGAGCAGGCGCGCGACGTCGCGGCGCGCCTCGGCGTCGCGTCCGTGTTCTGGGACTGGGACCTTCCCCGGACCAGGGAAGGGTTCTACCGCTTCCGGGGCTCCGTGGCGGCGGCCGTGGTCCGTGGCCGCGCCTTCGCGCCGCACGCCGACGTGCTCTGGATGGAGACGTCGAGCCCCAACGTGGCCGAGTGCACGGCCTTCGCGGAGGGCGTCAAGGCGGCGTGCCCCGAGGTCATGCTGGCATACAACCTCTCGCCGTCCTTCAACTGGGACGCGTCCGGGATGACGGACGGCGAGATGTCGGCGTTCATCCCGCGCGTCGCGCGGCTCGGCTACGTCTGGCAGTTCATCACGCTCGCCGGGTTCCACGCCGACGCGCTCATCACCGACACGTTCGCCCGGGACTTCGCGCGGCGGGGCATGCTGGCCTACGTGGAGAGGATCCAGAGGGAGGAGAGGATCAACGGGGTGGAGACGCTGGAGCACCAGAAGTGGTCGGGCGCCAACTTCTACGACAGGGTGCTCAAGACCGTGCAGGGTGGCATATCCTCCACCGCCGCCATGGGCAAAGGCAAGTTGCTCGTGCAGTCATGCCAGTGAAATTCATTTGCCGAAACTCCAGTGTTATTTGAAATTAGTTTTATCTTGAAATAATTTTGATGGAGTAATCTGTTTGGATGTGTGCTTGCAGGAGTTACTGAGGATCAGTTCAAGGACTCGTATCCTGCATCTGGAAATGGTGGTAGTAGCCTTCAAGTTGTTGCCAAATCCAGGATTTGATGAGGATTGAGAGAGGACGAAGGCTCTAATAAAATAAATGAAAATAATAAAATGGCCTCAGATCATCAGCTATACGGGAAGATGCTCTTTACAGTACAAATTGCATTGTGATGGGCGTGCACGAATCAATCAATCGCCTAGCTGCATGTATATGAATCGAGGAGTTGCATGAGTGTATGCCTACTGGAACAATCCGTTGGGTTGAAAGTATTATTAGGTCAACCTTTACGATTATTTATCAATTGAAATTGAATAAATCATTTGATTTACAGTCTTGTGCTCCAAAACAAAACTCGATTTGCAGTACGTGCATACACACTGAGGTCATGAATTTCAAGAAATTATGTTGCAGTTCAATTAATTGTCGAATACACAGTCCTCGAAAACCTGCACTTGCAGTAGCATACCATGCTCCTCTTCTTCACAATATTGGAGGAACACGCTTCTTCACTTGATGATTATTAAATCCAGAAGCCAAAAGGTTGGCGTTCTGATGAGAGGTGAGGCAGCTTGTAGACTCTAGCCCTCCTGTTCACAGCGCAAAGCTCACCGTCGCCGGAGTACTTGACTCGGAATGTAACCACGCGAAGCAGCATCCTCACCTTGAGACCGAAGGTCGAGGCCATGCTCTCGCCCTCCGGCGCCAAGGTCTCCTGCAGACAGAACTCGGCGTTGCCCAGGTAGGTGAGGTTGGCCTCGAGATGTCTCTTCAACCCCTTGCTGAACAGAAGGTCCTTCCCGTACTTGCAGGCGGGCTCCACGGTCCCCTTGCTGAACAGAAGGTCCCGGCCTTGTCCACGGACAGGAAGACGGTGGCGGCGTCCGGGTGCACGGCGTGGGACAGGACGCCGCCCAGCTTGAACGGCGGCGACGGGAGAACCTCCCACTGCCACTTTCCACGGCCGGGCCGCGGCTCGGGGCCGAGCCTCTCGAAGCAACCGGGCTGCTTGCCTTCCCTGAAGCGCCGGCATACCGGGTGGCAGCCCAGGGCGTAGACCGTGCGGCCTAGCGCCCAGAACGCGGGGCCATCGTTTGGTGCTTGGAAAGGTGGGGTCGTGGTCACCAACCGCGTCCTGGTGTCGAACACGATGGCGGGCCTGCTGGAGGAGAACGGGGAGGAGGGATCGAAGATCCTGGTGCCCGCGGCCAGGAACTTGTTCCCCGATCCGTCGGCCAGGCGGACGACCAGCCGGCGGTTGCCAAGGCGTCGAGCACTGGAATCCATGTCGTCGTCGGAGTCCGAGACGTCAGTGTCGAAGTGGTCCACGTTTAACTCGTACACGCTGAATCCGCGGTCGCAGTCGTTGGCCAGGACATGGAGCCGCCGCCTACCGTCATAAGATCGCCGCCGCCACCTCCGTGGCCGCCGTGCCATCGCCTTCCGTATGTCTAGTCTCCAACCTTGAAACTATATCTACCCACGATCGTAGATTTGGATTTGGAAGGAACCGCATATCGACGGCCATCTATGTATAGTAACAGGAC
The DNA here is from genome assembly GCF_000263155.2 of Setaria italica. NCBI lineage: Eukaryota > Viridiplantae > Streptophyta > Magnoliopsida > Poales > Poaceae > Setaria > Setaria italica. Next base: position 42,165,254 of record NC_028451.1, on the reverse strand, counting down.
TCGGTGTTCCGATAGATGCATACTCGGTGTCGGTTAGGCCTAACCGGGCAACGCAGGCCACACCGGGCGCAGCCAGGTGAGCGAGCGGCGGCGTGGTGGAGATGAAGGAGATCGTGCGGCCCTCGTTGGCCGCACGAATCTCAGACACCGGAAGCCGAGCTCGAATGGCCCGTCTCAGCCCACGACAGCACATGACTCAGTCCTCGTCTTCCTCGTTGTAAATAGGCGCTCTCCTCGGCTGCCCCTCGTCACTGCTGAGCTCAGGCGCCGTTTTCCCGGGCACTCTCCTCGGCTCCTCCTTGTCACCGCGGAGCTCAGGCGTTGTCGTCCCGGAGTGTCCGGCCGCCGCCGCCGCCGCCGTCCCCCACCCGTTCAGCTGCCGTTATGCTTTGCTCAGGCACCACTCGATGGTGAAGTCGCAACCTCCTTGCCGACGCGCCTCTCAACCGCGGACAAGCTAGAGTCCCCCGGCGCATGAGTTCCATGTACAGAGCGTGGCCCCAGATTAACTCTAACCAACTCTTCTGCTATTGAAGACTTGCTCTGCTTTGACTGTTGAACTGACGACATCGTACTTTGAAGAAAACTAAATGCCAGAGCGAGACACCAGACCACCCCACAAAGCTCTCGCTAGCTGTAAGTAGTGTGTTTTGTAAATTGTGCCTGCATGGTGTTCATGTCTCGATCAAATGGAAGGCAAACACAATCTGAGCGCACAGGAAGAGACGAGGAGTGCACACCGCGCACCTGTATTCTGGGAGAAAGAGGCCGTGCTCTTGTTGGGCCGAGGCCCAGAACGTGGAGGGGTCTTGTTGCCGTAGGATGCCAGCGGACGATGCAGATCGCTGACTGCAGACTAACATCAAGGAGCCCGACTGCAGAGGATCTGATTCCGATCGGATTTTCCCGGGAATTATCTCCTAACCTCCCTATTGATTAGTCTATAAATATGTACTTGTTGGCTCATTAATAAAATACAAGTTTCACGGTTCATCTGTCTCTCTTCTCGAGTACATTCTGTTCTCTCCAATTTACAACAGGATGCACGCATCCACCAACGGCAAACTACCAACATCCTCATCTTTTCAGATTTTCCACCCGACGAAAACTAAAGGTTATCGTTGGGTTACAAAATAACATTTTACTATTCACAAAAATAATGGTGCCGTTAATTTGTGTCCCATATCTTTCGCATCAGCACCGTCATCATCGTCAGTGTCGATGACCTTGTTTTTTTTATTTAGCTTGTTTGTCCAACATAATGGTCATGGTGGTGTGGAGCCCCTTTGACACGTGGTGGTGTTGGTGGAGATGTTGGTTTGAAGTTCAGTATAAGAGCATCTAAACCTGTATTGGGAGAGTTAGTAAAAAGATAATGCTCCAACAGACTTCCTTTATTTTTTTCTTTTCCCAATAATTATTTGGACAACCTAATAATTTACGCCAACTCTCCCTAAATAAAGAAGGAGTTGTGACTCTTCCAATACTGTAGTTCTATTGGAATGAGATTATTGGGAAACTGCAAAAATAACTCTCCCAATAACAATGAAAGAGATATTGTGATATCCCTATTAACTTGTTATTGAGAAATATTTATTGGGAAATTGCTGAAGATGCTCTATGCCCAACAAAATGGAAATTTTGTCCTAGCGGCTGCCGTGGTGGCTGAAAATATGGTTTTTGTAAGATCTGCAAAAGTGAATAGCCCCTAAAATGTTCAGACGATTTCGAACCTCAGTGCAACGTCATAAGGTAACAAAAACTGATAACAAATAACCATCATATTTTAGGTCTTTCTTCTTCAGGTCAACCTGGGTTGCCTTGCTGTTAATTATAACAATTGCTCATTTTTTTTTGCCTTCGTACTTCTAAGCTCAGTAAATAAGAGCTTCTACAGTGATATCTATGCTTGCAATTGTTCCTAGTTTTAGTCTATTTGGAAAAAAAAAGCAAATTTGTATATTTTTTCACAGAAAAATGATGAGTAACTTGACTCTAATGTACAAACACACAAGGACTGTTCACAGTATCTAGATGTAAAAGGCTAGTAGTTTTGAATTGAACCAAGGTGCTAAGCATTTGACTGAGAATACTTGCATTTATTTTGGGCATTTGACTGAAACATGTATGATCATTGTACTACACTAATTATGGATTCAGTCCTTGTAAAAAATAATAGGAATGACATCTACTTTACAAATCATGCAATCACACATGTATCCGGACAACAATCACACAAGCATTTGGAAAGGGAACAACACAAGGATATGGAAAAGTTGTTTCCTTGGGGTCGGGCGAGGATTTATGACGATGTTGTCTCCACATCGGGACCACCATCCTCCCATTGTTGAGGTATCTCCTGACGATCCATTTCGTGCCGTCTGCATCATCGCCGTTGGTCGTCACCGAACGCCACCTGCCTCTCATGGCGCCGACCAACCACGGGCGCGACAGTGGAGCAGGTGGCGGCACCCGACGACGGCCTCAACTCTGACAAGATCCTTACAAATTCCGTTACTGAAGTCATAGAAAAATGGCACCATCTTCATCAACTTTAACAGGATATCATCTTCCACCCTTCTTCATGTACGAAGATACCTGGCCAAGCTATAGCAGGTGCGCCATGGACCAGGTCAATACCTAAGAAAAGGACGGCGCCCCAGGACGAACTGCACCTCCATGGCACCCAACACGGCTCGACCGTTCAACCGCCTCCACAATAGCACATCAGCGACTGGAGTGGGACCTGCGGGGCCGAGCGAGAGGAAAGGCAGCGCGTGGGCGAGCAGAGGACAGGGCACCAGGCCGCCAGGGCGTTGTGGGCAGCAACGCCAGGAAGGGGCAGTTTCGTCTTTGCAGATGCCGATTAATGAAATGAATAAAATACTCACCCCTTCCAAATTATAAATCGCATTAGTGTTACATCCAGATATAATGTATATCCAGCTAGATAATAACCTAGGTTCGAGTAGTTTTACGACACCGTTCTTTTTATAATTTTATGAAACTAATCTTATCCTCCTCCAGACTGCAGTAAGCCACACTATTAGTGGCCAAAATCCAAATTTTCTCGAGGGGGCACTGCTTCTCCAGGAGCGAGGCAGCGACCCTGGCCTGGACCCGCCGCCGATCAGTTTTCCCCCATTCGCGCCGCCACTTACGAGAGCAGCTTCCCTCCTAACAGTCAGCGCCCCCTGTTCTCCGCTACCTCGCCTGCGCTCTGAACCTTCCCAAGTCATGCTGGCACCCTTGCTTGTGCCGCTGCTCCTGGGCACATGCTCGCCGCAACTTCCTCAGCACGAGGACTGAAGACTGATAGGCAGCTAAGCGTCTCCGTGTGGTTAGGTTGGAAACCGACGAAGCCCAGGAGTCGTATCCTGTTTGCCCTCACGGCAAAGATTGTTGCAGGTCATCATCAAATTTACCAATTATGATTCTAGCCATTAAGTGCAATTAGATTGATTTCCTTCCATGTAAAACAACCGTGTGCGTGCGTTCGGAAAAGCCTGCGTTGTAAGAACTATATTCATTTTTCTTCTTAATGAAAAGATACGCAGCTCTCCTGCATATTCTCGAAAAAAGATTGATTTCGTTCCACTTTTAGTTAATTCTCTAAGTTTTATTGTGCCAATTCCTTTTCCTTAACAGTTGAGCTGAAGATTACTCTGAAGTCAACAATACTTCAGACTTGTTTCTTCCCTATGAGTTCCACAATATATATCTTTTCATATTGCTGAAGCTCCACCCCCAACCCACAAGACTCAGGAGTTACAAGGTCAGAATAACACTCCAACTGAAGAGCAAATGACCCTGCGATAGGCTGGCCAACAAGCCTAAAACATCTCTGGCATTGGAGGAGCAGGCCACTCAGTTACCGATGAAGAAGAGCGGCACTCCAATCATGGACGGGGTTGCCAATACTGCTGCTCACTCCCTCTTCATCGAGCAGTTACCTACACCTTTGAGGGAAGTAGTTCTTCAAGGTATCAGGGACCTGTTCGGAATGAATGTCCCCGATGGTGTGCAGACAATTGTGGCGATTGCGATTGACGCCAAAGCTTGACCCATGCCAGAGAGAGTCTCCCTGGTTCATTCTGGTGTGTGTCTAGATTTGTTGTTATGTTAAGTCAGCTTCAGTGTTTAGGGGGGCAGATTTTTAAGTCAGCTTCAGTGTTTAGTGGTCTGTTCCTTGGTGTATTGGACCTTTGTGTGTGGTCCAGAGCACTTGTGTGTGAGGGAGGAGGGTTCAAAGGTCGGTGTGGCTTTGTTTCCTTTTGCAGCCTTCTGGGCCTGAGACCGAGTTTCCTTTGGTTTATGATGAGTGAACCAAAATGCTTAATTCTGCATTTGAATGTAACTTGAACAATTCATCCTGGAGAAAGGTGGTCAAAGATCTGGTTAGTTAAAGAGATAAAGTTGAGCTTCATTGACAGTTAAATTGTGAAGGAGACCTTGGGTTCTGAGTTTACGACAAATTTTGCTTTCTTGCCTGCTCAAGGTACAAGGGGAGGTGTGTTGGTGGCATTGTCTGAGGATTCCAACAAGTTGACCTTTTCTTAATCCAGAACAAACACGGTGACAACAAAGTTGGAGGCCAATACCTCACCTGCTTCTTGGTGGATTACTGCTGTATATTTGCCCCAGAGGACAATGATAAACTAGCTTTTCTGGATGAGGTCAGGTGGATAAAAGATGCTTACTTCTTAACCTTGGCTGATTGTGGGGGATTTTAACATGATACTGCAAGTTCAGGACAAAAGTATCTCGAGTCTCAATAGCAGGCTTATGGGAGCGTTTAGAGCTGCTGTGGAGGATATAGAGCTCAGAGAATTTCTCTTGAAGGGGAGAATATTCACATGGACAAATAATGTCACTCACACACGGATTGATAGGGCGTTCTGGACCAATGGCTGGGAGTTTATGTTCCTGAACTGCTTACTACATGCCATCTCATCTACTATGTCTGATCATTCCTGCTTCTGCTGATTGGTGATGCAATGAGGAGAACTTATAGAGGGTTCAGGTTTGAATCTGTTTTGGCCTCGGCTGCTAGGATTCATGGGAACCGCGACTGAAGCTTGGAACAGGCCGTTAAATATTCATAACCCTTTCCTGAGGCTTCATGTTAAGCACCAGCGTACCAGCAAGCGTCTTCATTCCTGGCCATGAACCAAGATTTGAAATAATAAGTTGTTGCTCCTAGTTCCCAAATAGCTTATGTGGATTTTGGATGCAGTAAAGGAATACATGCCCTTGACTGCGGCTGAGCATTTGTTGTAAAGGAAAAACATGTTTCTGGCTATGAAAGCGGTGGAGAAACTCAGAGCAAGACAGTTTTCCAGGCTCACTTTTATCGAGGCGGGAGATGCAGATTCAGAAATTTTCTTCCTGAGAGCAAACAGCAGCAGAAGAAAAATCTTCTTTCAATCTGTGGAAACTGAGGCTGGAAATGTGCATCTTCATGTAACCCGTGTGCGTGAGCCCGGTAATGGCCCGCGTTGTTAGCAAATACTATTTCCTTTCCTCTTAATTGAATGATACGCAGCTCTCCTGCGTATTCTAGAAAAAAAAAGGTGGCTCTTGCTGTATCTGTATCCCCTGTTTGCTGTATGCTTCATTAATTCATTCAAAATTTTGCAGGTTTTGTGGCACTAAGCTTTCTCAAGATAATGGTTAATGAGATGTTCACCGTCGGAAATGTTCTAATATACCACCTAAGAGAAGGAGATGGCTAGTCAGGACAATTTCATTATGGTCAGCACTAAGCAGCTCATCCTTGCAATAGTGAAGAGGAAATGGATATTTAGATTATAACTGTTTCTTGCTTGCTGTTGCAGGTTGGGAACCATTACTTTGCATAGACACACCTGGCACCTTGCTGACGGTAAACAAGAAATGAGCTTCGACACTTCGACAGCATAGAAACTAGAATGAATGCTGTTGCAGAACTTGAACTGGATGAGCTTCAGAACTATTGAGCTTGGACGGCCTAGAATGCCATTGCCGAACTAACTGAACGAACTTCAGATCTGAACGAGTTTCGGCCAAGAATGTCATTGTAGCTCCAAATTATTGTAGAGATCAAACTGTAAAATTTAGATGCAGAGAGATATTGTATTGACAGGATCAAGTGTCGATGGTGGATGTTTTGAATGATGTACAATGCATTTGTTTATCTAGACTACATAAGGGTGTTTCGAAATCCGCAACATGATGGACGAGTTAAAAAGATTTGATTGTTTCTCTGATTTATTGCAAAATATAATATGTACACATTCACAAGTTGACTGTGATTTCCCAGTCAGGTTTTCTGAAATATTATCTAGCAATTAAAAAATTCTGTAATGCAACAATGATGAATGTGAGGAGCCATGGAAATCAACTGTTTGGAAAGGAAGTTTCCACTGAATATGATTCGCTATCTCCTGCCCGTCGGCTCCGCACAATCCCCGACGACCGCGCGGTCCTCGTGTGCAAAAGAGGAGGACGGCAGGACGGCTGTCGTCGTCCGAGGGCCGGGAGCCCGGGAGTCGCTCCGCCGGCTGTTCGCCCTACGCGTCAGTCAAGCGATCGCCTGGCTTGCTTACGCGGCAGTTCGGGAAATCGGGAATGGTATTAACATGCATGATCTGCCACGTCCGGATTCGATTCCTAATCCTTAATAACTGGTGACAAATTATCCAAAGCATACTCCTCGGAAACCTGGAAAACTTATTCCAAAAATTGCACTTGCAAGAGCATACTATGCTCTTCTATACCATATTGAGGGATCATGCCTGTTCACTTGGTTAAATCCAATAGGCAAAAGGTTTACTACGTTCTGATGACGAGTGCCGAGACAGCTTATAGATCCTAGCCCTCCTGTCCACCGCGCAAAGCTCACCGTCGCCGGAGTACGCAACTTGGAAGGTTACTACGCGAAGCAGCATCGGCCCTACCAGAACGGAGCCCATGTCGCGAGAAAGTCTGTTGGACACAGAACTCGGCGTCGCGCATGTTCGTGAGGTTGGCCTTGACATGCCTCTCTCGGTCTCTCCGCTGGGCGCCTGGGCTTGCGCAGCAAGTCCTTCGTCGCGGACCTGCAGGGGGGTTCCGCTGCAACGCCGCCGCGGCCGTCGACCACCTGGCACGAGGCGACGCGCCCCCTGTGTTCCACGGAGATGCCGACGACCCACGCGCGGACGTAGTAGGCCTCGCCGTCGAACGGCAGGAGCCAGTCGCCGCGGCGCGCCCACGCTAGGCTCTCGCCGTCGAACGAGAACGTCCCGCGTTGTACACCGACAGGAAGACCGTGGTTCCGTCCGGGTGCACGGCGTGGGACACGACGTTGCCGAGATCGAACGGCGCCGGCAGCAGGGCCTCCCACCGCCACACTCCGCCGCCGGCTGGAACGCGGCGGCTCGGCGAGGCGTTGCACGAAGCAGAGGAGGCCCTCCGCCCTCGTCGCGCCGCCACCAAGCTCACGGGGTGGACGGTATTTCATTTACCGTCCACCCCTTGGTTCCCCGACCGCCGTCCGATCGGATCAGTGCGGCCCAGGATCGCAAGAAAAGCAATCTGACTCGGTCGTTTTCCTGCCTCGTGGCCGTGATGGCGCTCCTGGAGGGCGCTGGCAGCCTCGCCGCCCGCGGCGGCGCTTCCAATTGCGTTGGTGCTCCATCGGTGCTGAAGACGATGTCCCAGCCGGCGTCGGGAGCTACCGTATCGTTGTCGCCGAGGAATTCGAGCAGCGCCGGATGCTCGGGGCCGAACGCGCGCAGCTGATGGCGAGCTCGAGCTGCCGGGGCACGGCTCGACGAGCGCCATGCCGGTGTACTTGTTACCATGTCGGCGCTCGCCGCTCGGGCACGGCGACTGGCGAGGCAGGAAGCAGATGCGGCACGCATGGAGGCCCCTGCCGGCCAGTGGTCGCCCCTTGGGCCCCTTCACCCGGTCATTTTCTGCCTCGACAGCATGGATCGCGTCGCGCGAGCATGGACCCCACGGCCACGAACGCCTGCGACGATCCGCCGGCGAGGCGGACGACCAGCCGATGGTGGTGGAGGCGTCGGGGCCTGGAAGCCATGAGGTCCTCGGTGTCGAAGTCGTCGACGTCTAACTTGTACACGCTGAATCCTTCAGCGCAGTCGTTGGCTAGTACATGTAGCATTTTGAACCTGACAGTTGAAATGCTACAGCAAACAATCATGGTAGCGTTTCCAGTAGCATTCATGAACCTTTTGGGTTCCCTGTGATTAGATCGACCAAATAATAAGAAGAAAAAAGCTACAAGCCTGATTCTCTAATTGCATTGTGCGTAAACGAGTGATAGAGTACTACCATGCCCGCAAAAATCTGAAAAGAAACAGTTCATGCCTGTTTGGAACCATCAGCAAACGATGATACACTGTCATAGCGTCAGTGACGCAGTGTCACTGGCGGTTTTGGCCTCTGGGGGTCAGAAATTTAGAACTAACAGTGTTGGGACTAAAGAAAAATGAATGGAAATATTACCACGAACACTTTTTTTTGGATAAATATACACTGATGAATCGTCAAGAATATGCAGTTATGTGGTAGTGATATAAACAAGATATAAACAACGTATCTCCAATAGTCTTTACAAACAAACATGAGAAACCCAATCAAGAAAAAAATTACTATGAGAAACTGCTGTAACGGTAGCATGCTTATAAAACCAAGGTTCTTCACTTTTTCTTTAGGGTCGTCGTGCTTTCTTCATCACTTGATTAAACCCAGAAGGCTTGTGTGCTCTTTTGCAGATGCTTTTAATTTTATCTCCTGACTCTTGTGTACTCTTTTCTCCTTACTTGTCGTAAGCAGATGCGAGTTTGTAAAACCAGAACGCTGTGTGCTCTTTTGCAGAGGCAGGAACATTTCCATTTTCTAAAAAAATTAAACCCAGAAGGCGAGAGGTTTTTCCCCTGACGAGTTGGAAGGCAGCTCATAGACCCTAGACCTCCTGTCCACCACGCAAAGCTCACCGTCGAAGGAATACTGGACTCGGAAGGTCACTACGCGAAGCAGGATCAGGTCGGCGGCGTCCCAGTCCCAGTGGTTGGCATCGATATGCTCCCGGGTCACGGTCTCAAGGAGACAGAACTTGGCGTTGCCCTTGTACACGAGGTTGGCGTCGATATGCCTCTTCCACCTGTGCCTGAACAGCAAGTCCTTCCCGCACTTGCTGGCCGGCTTCGCCGCCCCGCCACGGCGGCTGCCTCCCACCACCTGGCACGCGGCGAGGTGCCCCCTGTGCCGCGAGCAGAGCCCGACCCACGCGTCCAGCTCGCGGACGTGGTACGCCTCGCCGTCGAACGGCAGGGCCCAGCGGCCGTGGCGCGCCCACTCGAGGCGCTCGCCGTCGAAGGAGAACGTCCGGGCATTGCGGAAGGACAGGAACACCGTGGCGCCGTCCGGGTGCACGGCGTGGGACTTGAGCTCGAGGTAGCGGTCCCCCTTGAACGGCGGCGGCGGCAGAGCTTCCCACCGCCAATTCCTGTAGCGGCTCTGCGGGTCGGGGCCGAGCCTCTCGAAGAGGCAGCGCTCCTGGGATTCGCCAGCGTCGCGGCTGTTCAGGTCCAGGGCGTAGATGGTGCCACCGGCCGTCCAGAACGTCGCGGACTTCTTGGGCGATTGGAAAGGAGGGGCGGCGGACACCAGCCGCGTCGCGGCGTCGAAGACGAAGCTGACGTCCGTGGCGTGGTAGGTAGAGCGGTTCAGCCCGAGGATCTTGGTGCCCGCGGCGACGAACTCCGGGAGCCCTGCTTGTCTGCCCAGGCGGACGACGAGCCGGCTGTGTCGGAGACGGCGGGCCCTTGAATCCACGTCGTACTCGCAGTCGAAGTGATCTTGAGGCCCCAAGTAATGCATCTTGTCCTCGGTGGAGGTGGAGCCGGAGCTTTCGGAGTCGGAGGAGGAGATGGAGACGGAGTGTTCGGAGTCATCGGAGGAGATGGAGCCGGAGTCTTCGGAGTTCTCGAAGGAGGTGGAGCCGGAGTCCTCGGAGTGCTCGGAGTAGGCATCGTCGGAGTCGAAGCCATCCTCGTTCAACTTGTATATGCTCGGTCCTTGATCGCCGTAGTGCTTGGTTAGTATGTAGAGGCGCCGCCGCCGTCGCCGCTTCTCTCCGCCGTCATCAGATCGCCGCGGCGGCCTCGCCATCTAGCTTGTCGGTGCAATTTCGGTCGATGTCGTTCCAGGTCGCGGACTTACTAGCAGGGGATTGCCCGGTTCAGGGCTCCCCGATCGGCAGGAGCCCATTATATATACAGGGAAAAGGCGCGGCAACCGTCAAGTTTACCTTGCCGAATTAGAGTCGGATTCGTGCATCCTTACCTGAAAGCTTGCCAAAACAGAGTTGGATACGCGCATCCTTATACCAAAAAAGAATTCGAACGTTTTTACTCCAGCACGATTCTTGTGGTGGATCACGGGCATCCTTACACAGCATGTTGGGATACAGAAAAGAATGCCAAGCTTTTATGAGGGCAGTACAGTTTTCACTTTTCAGGTCGACCTCCAAGCAACTGCACCTAGTTTTCATTTCAGAAAAAGAAAACCAGCATGATAAACTGAAACCTCATTTGGTTTTCAATAATCTACATCCACGGTAAAGTTTTTTGGCCTTCATGACGCTTTTTTAAGTACATAAATACGGCTTTTCTGAGTGATATAGCCAAGAGAGGTGGTCGCAACTTAAAAGAACTGTAGTAGCCTAGTTTTGCAAAACATGCAACAGAAGATAGTAGTATATATATTGCTCGTTTTCTTCTCCCTCCTTTACTTAGCCCAAGGCTTTAAAATGGAAAGGACAACGATGACAGCAATTACTAGCAGAAGGATAATTGCAATCAACATGCACTTCCTCGATTTCTTCTGCAGGCTCTTTGCGGTGCGTAGCGCTTCAGTACCAGTTACCACATGGTTTACAGCATTTTGAACCTGACAGTTGAAAGGCATCAGCTACCAAGCATGGCAGAATTTCCAGTAACACTGACGAAAATCTGAGGTTTTTCTGTGACTCAGATTAGGAAAAGATTAATCAGAGAAAAAACATCAGTGACAAACCTGATTTTCAATATTGTCTAGAATCTCTCCTTGTGCATCAACGAGTGCTGCCATGTCTGCAAAAATCTGAAAAGAAACAGTACATGCCATGGTTTAGTGATCAAGGGGAATTTGGGAGACAATCTTGCCAAAATTACCTGTTGCAGTTCAAGAAGCCTTTTCTCAATCTCCATGACTGCATCGTGACGTTCCTGAATTTCTTCAATTGTTGCAAGAATCTATACCTCAAGTGCAATTTATGAAACACGAAGCAAGAATAGTTAACCAACTGAGAGGAACAGTTTATCTTTTAACTGAAATCAATTAAGCTTTAGTGCTAACTGACCTGCCCTCGGCCAGTCCCCTGAATTGCTCTCTCAAAGATCTGCTCACTGCTGCCAGTCTCAATGAGGCGGTCGATTACCTAATCATTGTGCCAAAATTATGATCAGAAAAGGTTAGCATTCACTGTACCTAGTTTAGTAGAACCAGCACCCTCACCTCTTCAGAAGGCTTTGTACCCGTGACTGCTCAAGTTCAAGATTGAGGTTTGTAAATATATGTTCACAAGATAACTCAAACCAAAATGATGGTCAAAGAGAACAATGGAAGATTTTTCTTACCTGTGAAGATCCTCCTCTCTACAACTTCTCGGTACTCTTCTTGTATGGTTTGCCTTAGATTCTGTTACAGATACTTAATAATGTGATGCCAAATTTTTAATTTTATTTTTATATAGAAGATGAAGGGAGTAAGGCAATTGCACCTGGAAATCGTTCATTCTTTCTTTCATCTTCTTCTTCAATGTGCTGTGAGAAAAGTTAAGCTTTTGTCCGTGAAGCAAATTTTTTTTGATATATTGAACAAGTAATATATGCCGTACATTAAGCTACTAATCTCTGTCCAAATCCAAAATATTACGGACTAACTGATATGCTTACCAAAGGTCTTGAGAAAGTGATAAATATATGTGATGATTGGAGGGTTAAAAACAGCAAACCTGTTTAAATTTTGTAACTTCTTAGTTTTATGGTAAGCAGCGACTAGCTAGTGCTTAGAAGTATTCAGTTGATCCGGACCACTCTAGATGCTTTACATATGCACAACAAATGCATGAAGATCTTACATGGTCATTGACATCCTTGATCGATCTACGCTCGTGCCCTTCCCACACCCTGGCTTCTTTCTGTTCTCAAGATTCTGCAAACCGAAAAGGAGAATGAGCCCTGACGAACATCAGGTTAATCACATACGAAGGTATGATCAGGTTAACATCGGTACATTTCTGTCCATTTGTTCCAACTTGACTTTTACGCTGCGTGCGATCTTCCCTACTTCATCAATGTCTTTCTCCATGCGCCCTTTGATCGCTGGAAGGTGCGTTATTTCAGACAAATGTTTCAGTTAGATCATCTTGTTAAGAAATGAATATATTAGTCTTTTTCAACAAGTGAAGTTTGCACCTTTCATTGCAGACGCCTTGGTGACTGACTTTGACTCCTCATTAGCTTCCTGCAGGTTAGCAAGAAAGACGCCTTAGTTGTCTGCATAATGGTTCAATCCTGAATGACGAGGATTAGTTACCTGAAGCTTGTGAACTATTTTGGACATCTTATCCAACAGCATTTCAATCTCTTTGACCTAACACAAGAAAAAACTCCTTGTAAGAAATATGAAAAGCTATCTCTGCATAATTTAACTAAAACCACTACCAAACTGCATATAAGAAGGGTTGAGGGAAAAATAAAATTCAGATCTGCACTTTTGGGCTTCCATTATAAACTGAAGACCAAACCTCTTCATAGAAGTCCTTGAGACCATAATCCGTTTTGTCCTTCGGATTTCGATTCCCCATCTCAACATCCCTCTCCCTTTCCGGCTTCTCGTCCCTTTCAAAGGAATCCTATCATCGAATTGACAGAACCCACAGCGGTTCCAACAGTTAGTACAGATTCAGCACTGAATTTGGTATCTCGGTCTTTACAGTTACAGTTTATCCCAACAAGAAAGCCAGTTAGGCTTCAAAATCAGATATTCTGAGCATGACGAAATCACTGTTTCCATAAGTCTAGCTGCTGAGAACGAAAATAGAAATAAAAGATACAAAACAAGGGAAGAGATAATCTTGGAAGAAGGAACTGAACATACCGTGAGAAGATTGTTCATCTTGTCGTCCCCAGAGAAAGGGACGGAGCAGGCCTCCCTTGGGTTTCTCGTGTGAAGAACAGCAAGCCGATCAGGAAGGAGATGGTGTATTTCAGAGGACTTTGGAGAAGCCGTTCTAGCGAGGATAAGTAGTAATAAACTATGCAAGGCTGATCTTGGCGACGCCGGCCAGCACTAGAAACAATTAACTAGCAAACAACCGGGTTTAGCAACTAACTAAAGAGACTTAATGCGTTTTGAATGGTAATGAAGACGCTGCCGATGGATGGGAGATTGGGAGAATGCAGAGGTCCAAATGGAAGAGACAGCCGCGTTACTTTATTCTACATCTTCCTCGAGTCATCCATGTCAATAATGTATCGCACGGGTTTAACGGGCTGAGCTTGTGGTATTTGCATCCGGCCCAATTTATACGGGCCGTTAAAGAGGCTACTGGGCTCTCTTCGGCCTCTTTCCAGCGCGGGATTTTTTTTTTCAAAAATAAGAAACCTGAAGCTGCCTGCGGTAACAGCGTCGATATAGTTGTTTAATAAACAGATTTTGTGGTAATTATCTTAATTACGGCTACTCTTGGCCTACCAAATCTTTACTAATCCGTTTTTCTTTTGTTTGTTTTTGCTTCGAGGATTTTTAGTTACGCTTGTTGTGCGGGTCTGGGTCGTCGTTCCATTTTGTGTTCGCGACTCTTTCTAATTAAAAAGGGAGGTGTGCTTGGTGATACTTAGGCTCTCTTTAGCACGGCTTATTTCGACTTTAGCTTCATCTATTTCACGCAAATTGAGACACTGTAGCGTGAAGCCGTTTTGTAAGTCGGGACTAAAATGAATTAGAAGCCGGGTGAAGCCAGTTTTTTTTAGCTTCACCGACTTTGGCTTCACCGTGGGATGAGCCATGCTAAAGGCAGTCTTGGAATAAGCCACTCAAGGAATCGATATTTGCTCGCACAAAGTGAATTGCTTCTGGAAGTGCGGAATGCATTTATCGCCTCATTAAGCACAATTAGATATTAATTATTTTAAGGCTTGCAGAAGTATTTGATCGAAATATGTTTTCCTATCAACGCTGGAAAAATCCTAAATTCACAAAATTTCAGCGAAATTGAAACCCCTGGTCCTACCATCCCATGGAAAGGACGGTTGTGTGGGTTCCATTTATTGCGGTTTTACCGGGTTAAGACCAATCACCAAACAGTTTAGATGGGCCGTGGCTCGGTCGTGGAGGGACGTCGTCGTGCCTGCGTGGATCGAAACGATCCGGCCCAGTCGCGTGTGGGTCCCAATTTCTTCAAGACGTGTTATGGGCTGTTTGGCAACAGGTGTTAAAATTTAACACCCGTCACATCAAATGTTTGGATGCTAATTATGAGTATTAAATATAGGCTAATTACAAAACTAATTGCACAGATGGAGTGTAATTCGCGAGACGAATCTATTAAACCTAATTATTTCATGATTTGACAATGTGGTGCTACAGTAACCATTTGCTAATGATGGATTAATTAGGCTTAATAGATTCGTCTAGCGAATTAGCACAAGGTTTTGCAATTAGTTTTATAATTAGCTCATTTTTAATTCTTCTAATTAGTATCCAAACATCCGATGTGACATTGTTAAAGTTTAACACCTCGTATCCAAACACCCCTAAGGCACAGGGTGTGTGTGTGCGCGCGCGTGCAGCAAACAGTGCTCGGTTTTCCACGGCAAAAGCAAAATCACAAGCACAATCAGCTTGCTCTGCTGCATTGCCGCCTCACTGATCATTTTGCCGGTTAGTTGTTGTTGCCGGCTGGCCATCACCGCCGCTGCGTCCGATCATCTCGGATCGATCGCACTGAATCGAACAATGGGTTCAGATTCAGACAAGGAATGCTTCGACAAGTCCGGACCCAAGCATATTTCTGAGATTGACTGGTAGGTATATATATGCACGCCCGCAACCTCAATATATATTTTTCGAGACTTTTAGAACAATGCAAGTACTCTGGATAAGTTTTTCATTTCACAAACAACACTAATCTGGATCAACAACCTTATTATGATTTCAGGGGCAACGAGGGCCACCGTCGGTGCATCACCGCCTGCCTTGTGAGAGCCACTTACATTCTGGAGAGCGATCGAACCAAGGGGAGGCAGGACACACCCGGGGCGCGCGCGCCGGCGTGGTGGAGGAGCTTCCACCTGCGCCTGCATAGAAGCCCTCCTGTGCGGTAACTTTTGCAAGTGCGTCTTCTGCCACTATGAAGCTAACAGGCCCTTCATCTATATATGGCGCCATCTTCGAGCACGTGCCGCCGCCGGCGCCGCCGCCGGAGGGCGCGCGCCGCCGCCACCAGCCTCCGGCTCCACCTCCACACTTCATTGTTGCCTTCCGGGGCACCAAACTACGGGTGATTCCGGATATCAAAGACGACATCAGCATCATCCTCAACCTGCAGGACACATGCATTCGCTTCCGCAAGGCACGCGAGCATGTCGCGGAGCTCCTCCTGGAGGCCACCGGCATCAGCGGAAGCGGCGGCGTCGTGTGGCTTGCGGGGCACTCGCTTGGCGCGTCGGTGGCGCTGGACGTGGGGCGCGACCTGGTGATCCGTAGGGCGCTCAACCTCCCGACCTTCCTCTTCAACCCGCCGCACGTATCGCTGGCGCCTGTCGCCACCGCGTTAGCTGCACATGTCGGAGGTGGCCAAGCTTGACTGGTGCCGCGCCAAGTGCGTGGTGAAGGGGGCCGCAGTTGCCCACACGGCCATGAGGCCCCACAAGAAGACAATGGAGGCCCTGTTCCGGAAGCTGAGGCCGTGGGTGCCGGAACTATACGTGCACAAGGACGACAAGATCTGCCAGGGCTACATCGACCACTTCGAGCGGGAGGCGAAGATGATGGCGGAGTGCCCCCGGAATCTTACAGCCGCTAGCCAGGTTAGGGATGAGGCACTCGTTCCGTGACATGGTGGCCCAGTCCGTGCGGGTGCGGCGCAACGACACCTAGGGTCAGAGCGTTGAGGACGACGAGGAGGTGCCGAGAGTACAGCCACACCTTCTGCCGTCGGTGAGGCTGTGGAAGAACTCAACGAAGACCACCTGTCCTTGTCACGCGCACAAGCTCAAGCACTGGCGGAAGCCGGACGGAGGGCTCAACTTGAGCACAAAAAGATACAGATACCAAGCATAAACTGCTACGTACTATATATGCTCTCGAATTCTTGAAGTTGGAAACTAACTTAGAGCAGAATTTCTACATTAATTCATCACGATTTCCTTTTATATTTGTAAAATACAGTTGTATACCGTGCTTTCATTTATCAAGAAATGCAACAATGATCATAATGATCATATCGTTTGCTACATTAGCCTGGGCACGTCTTCTTACTTGAATATTCCACAAAGAGTTAAGCTCTTCAATATTCTTGTATGTATTTTCTCCTTCTCCTCTCGTGAACTGCTCGTCTTCAACTATCCTACTATTACTAATTAGAAGCTCCTTCCATAGCCTCCATTTTAATCATCACTATAGACACGCTAGAAGAACAAAGACAAGTCCTAAAATGTCACAAAAAAATTAGAAGCATTCAACCATTATATATTCTGATAGACAATAATTATCATATCTATTGGATCTATTATTATTTCAAAAAATAGTCTAAAGTAACCTGTTAAATCTATATCTAAATTACCCACCTATGCTATTATAAAATAATAAAAAATCTAATCTTCATCTAGAACATATGCCATTATAAAGAGAATTTAAAGTAACCCCTATATCTGCATATAAATTACAATATATGTCATTATTAAAAATAATTTAAAGTAATTCTTAAATCTATATCTAAATTACCCACATCTATCATTATTCGAAAGTATCATTATACGATTTTAAATTACTTATTTTTAACATTGTTAATATAGAAAATACTAAGTTAAGGTATACATGTATGCATCTAAATTTACCTACATTTACCATTACATAAAATATTGAAAGTACACCAATGTATGCTTCTAATTAGTGCGGAGTGTTCCTGCTAACTAGTCACAGTTTAAACGATTGTCCGTTAAGGACTCCTGCCGACCACCCTTTGCCAACCTCACCGATTGTAGGGAGGTGGGAGGAACCACCCTACCCTTAGATCTAGTAGTATCTTTTTGGTATGTGCTCGTTTAACTACCATCACCATCATTCTTGACGCGTGTGTCACCCTCAACTTCAAATTCATTATCTCCAGCAGCAACTAACCTATGGGAATAAATAAAAGACTTGATCCGCTCGCCTCCATTCGAATCCATCCCGCTAGTAATGTCTCCGACTTTGGTTTGCCAGAGTTTGACGAGGTGCTTAATCACCTCCACCCACCACCGCAAAGTTCCTATTCTTTTTGATCTAGATCTCTACTCCATCACCTCGAATCCAATCACCCACCTCTCCTCACCACCAAGGTTTGACCATGGTCATCATGTCGACATTCACCATGCTTCAATTACCTTGCTTCAACCGTGAGTAGTTAGCAGCAACACTCAACGCTAAAATCTTCACCGTTATTGTCCATGTTGCCATTTGTTGATCCAATTATCATATGCCAAGGCTCCTAGCTCTGCCTACACTTCGTTGGTGAAAAAACAAAAAAATTCCGATGGAGTGATTAGTGGCAGACCTACATTGAAGCAAGCGAGGGTCTAGGCCCCGCTCAATTCTTGGTTCACAGTTGTAATCTACAATTTCTCTTACCATGTATACTCATCACTCAAATGTCCTTTTGAGTCCGCTCCTACTGCATCCTACACCTTTTGTTGGAAGGTTATGATGTACTAATATTTTTTATTAATATGTACTTGTACCAGCTTTAAAATATATTTTAGGTACTGTTTGGGAGGACTTCTTCCAAAGGACCATGCTAACGCGCGACCGGTCGCGCATAAGACGATTGCACGACCCGACCAAATTGCGCATTCAAGCAGAGCGTAAGGAGCAGGGTGAGCATTTTGTCGCCATGTGGACTAATTCCCGTGGGAGGATTAGGACAGGGATAGCGTGGCAGGTAGAAATTGCACTTACTTTATTCAACATCTTTATTAATGATAACTTTCTCACTAAGTGTTCATTTTCAAATCCATTTTCACCATTATATTCCTTATGATTTTATCTACGAAACAAGACCCACTTTCCATAGGTTCTGTAGTAACTTTAGTTTACTATCAACTTATGCGTAAAGGTATTAGCAACTTATGTAGATATTTTGTATCAATTTGTACAGATGTTACATGACAACTATGTATATCAACTTGTGTTGGAGACTATGTATCAACTTACGTAGTGTTACTAAACTTATGTTGATTAGATTGCTTGTGGTGGAACATGTCCACCCAAGCTATATTAGAAGGTTCCATCACCACATGAAAGACACAAATCTAATGTAATCAAATTGTATCTTGAGTAAAAATAGAGTGCACAGGATCAAGTGGTATGTAGATACAATGTGTCAATTTATACTGGCAGCATCTTTTGTAGCTTTGACCCTTCCAACGGTGGGTTGTAACAACATTGAGAAAAACAATACAAATACATTTTCACATGGAAGATTTGGTGGTCATGCTAATAAACCTTCAAATCTAAAATCCATAGTAACTTCTTTTTTTATCATCTTCAAAACTTGATCTTTATTAATTTACTAGATGAGCCTTTTTTCCCCCTCAAATCCTGAAAAGAAAAGGTAACACATAAATAGGCTAAGTTGAATCTTGATTAAAAATAGACTTTACAATTTAATAAAAGAGAAAGTTGGTGCCGAACTATATAGGTTGTTAGTACAAAACCATATAAGTTGCCAGTAGCCACATATTGAAACTACATAGGTTGCTGATACAAAACTATTTGGGTTGCTAGTACAAAATTATATAAGTTGCTACATAGTGAAAAGTAAAATGAAAACTGCATAGACTTTAATGAACTTGACTCTAGTGAAATTATAGAACTGACTTGATGCATAAGCTCCTAGAAATGAACTTTTCATAAGTTGCTACACGTACACACGTGTTCATCACAAGAACCACTGATTTATAATTCCTCACAACGAAAAGGAATTCCTCCGATTTTCATTCTTACAGTGCTGCTAGACACTAGTAGTATATATAGTAGTACCAAACGGGTATGATGATATTTATTGTTGAATTGAACATCTATCTACCCTTCTATCTATGGCCGCTATTATATGCTACTCCCTCCATCCCAAATTGTAGGTTGTTTTGACTTTTCTAGGTGCATAGTTTTTGCTATGCACCTAAATATAGTGTATGTCAAGATGCATACAAATATATATGAACCTAGAAAAGCCAAAATGACCTACGATTTGAAACAAAGGAGTACTTGTTATAATCCCAACGATGACTAAGCTCATCCCCAAGTCGAAACAAATTCACAATTGCCCAAGACCGCAAGTGCAGTTGAAGGCTATTATTTTCCTTAAAAATATTAGGCTATCGAAACAGACCTGGGTAGGACTCTACCTGGCAGAGTACTAGGAGATGCATTGTGTTGAAAAAAGAAGCCGAACAATTTACTACACCAATTGTGCAAACAATAATGCTGAAAATGAATGGCATCAATAAGACCGACTAGATTGAACATTATGGATTATAAATATTTGCTATAAGAAAACATGTACTAAGGTGATTGTCCCTAATAAACCTACTTTCCTTCCATTATAAATAACGAAAGTGTTGCAAGATGAAGTACACGAAGAGAATAAAATTATGTTGCAAAAAAAGAACAGAATAAAATTACTACGATGAGAGTTTAGCAAATCAATTTCAATACCAACATCTGAATAACTTTTTTTGAAATCTTGTTTGAGGCTGTTATTGATAGTGATGAGTTTTCTAGGTGAGCCTTTTTACCTCAGATCCTAAAAAAGGAGTAGGTCCATTAGTTCTGTGTGGATATTATGTCTCGAATGAAATCAGACTGTACAAGTTGACAAAAAAGAGGATGCTGGTACAAAATTATGCAAGTTATTGCTAAAAAACTATAAAAAAGAGGATGTTGGTACAAAATTATGCAAGTTACTTCTAAAAAACTATATAAGTTACCGCATGGTTGATTTTTCAATAACTATACATGCTAGGAGTACATTCCTTCCCCCAATTTCCCTATAAAAAGGGAATAGAATACAACTTTACTACTATGCTATCGGTCCATGTTCTAAGAACTAACATATGAAACTTATCCCCCCCATCACACACACATATGGAAAATGTGGGACAATAAAAATGTAATTGTGGAATCACTACATTAAACACTTAAAGCTGGTGCTGGAAAACTCACTACACATAAGTTGCTACTGGACCCACTGCACAAACACACAAGTTAATGTTTGGACCCGCTGCACTAAGCCACTAAACACATAATTTGTCAGTGGGTCGCTGGACCCACTGCACAAACACACAAATTACTGTTTGGCCCTGCTATACTAAGCCACTAAACACATAACTTGCCGCTAGACCCACTTCACTAAATAGATAAGTTGCTGATGAAACTACCATCTGGTTGTATTTTTTTCTATCAGTTACCCTAACAAAAAAAGTTGCAGCACAATATATCCCAATAGAGGTGAAAAACAAAATAGTTGTAGATTTTTTTTATCAATTACCTTATCTAGTTACCTTTTCACGCTATCGTCTTCTTCCATTACATCTTTTTCCTTTGGCTCTTTACCTACGTCACCTACTGTATTGGTTTCCTTTCAATTCTTCGTGAAAAATAATATATCTTTGTTCCGCCCCTGCTGCATGGTCCTTTAATTTATGTATACAGCTTCTAAGTCCATTGGGCTTCCCTCACACCTTTTCATTCTAGAAGTAGACCTAGTCATTCTCCCTGGGAGGCAACCGATACACTAACTTCATGTTTACACTTCCTTGCCATGCTGAAATTAAATTTAAAATTAGAAAAGATACAAAAATTGCTACAATTAATATATGATAAAAGGACGGACACATAATATAGCTTGATTTTGTGAGTAAACTATCACTTCGTAGTTGGTGTCTATTTTAGAAATCAGAACTGATCACGTGTGAAGCAATGATTTTCAAAAAACAACTTCTTCTCGAACGCCAAAAAAACTTTCTACATAAGTTGACCATGTAACATGGGTACGTTTGGGTTTCACAGCACACAATATATAAGTTGCTATAGACTAATCTAATGAAGTTGCCATGACATCTAAAACTAATGTGCCTAAAATCATACTCCAGAAAATGGAAGTCCCCAGTGACGATCTCACCCCTACGGCATCTCACCAAAAAGGCCCTAAAAAATCATCTGACATACATATGATTTGTAATATGAATATCAATGACTGTATTAAAAAAAAATCTGAGAAAACGGTCAAGCAGTATGACAATTTCTCCTCTGCAATTTCAGTAAACATACGTATCCTGTGCTGGTCATACTAGTATTAATCCACTATCAACTAGAATAAGGCGCGAGCATGACGAACTACTCTCATACTACTCTCGCTGCACCTACGTTAATTCCCAAATAGGTCCAGTGCATAATTAATTGGGAAAATTTTTACCAATACAGCAGCAAAGATGAAGACCTAAAATCACCATTTGAATTCATCGCAAAGGAAAAACTTGCACGGAGGAAAAAAAATCCCAAAGAGGAAATAATACGGATGCATGACAAATTCTCCTCGATTTGTCACCGGGAGCCGCCGTGTGTCCATCACCTGCTGTCATGCTTCCCGAGGTGGCCGTCACACGAATCCCCCCAACCGGTGTTCATGGATGCCCCCGCCTCGTTCCGCCGTCTCTTCCACTCGCTCGCATCTGGCTTGAAAACCTAGAGGTGGCGCGTACAGCGACAGCTGTAGCGCTAGCCCCCGACCTCCTCCATTCCGGCGCTCACGGACGCCGGTGGCATCGACCCTGTCGCCCCCAAGCTCCGCTCGTCGTACGCTGGATTGAGAAGCCCAGCGTCGGTTCTAGAAACACGAAAGTGGACGCTAATCTGTTTTGGGCCCGTTCGAATCAGTTCGAATCAGCCAAAATAAGCAGTAGCGGCTGTTCAGCCAGCTTTTTTTTATTTACTTCTCTCTATTTTTACTGTTCAAATAAGCTGCTGCAGCTTATTTGAAGCTCAGCCGGACAGCGGTCGCCCTTAACGGGCCTCTTCTAGCGGAAGGCCGAACGGAAAGCCTGCTGGGCTGAAAGTCGCGCGGTCGCGCTCCAACGCGACCGGTCGAGTGATAGATTTTTCCTCTTTCAAAACGGCTTCACCGGTGAAGTCGAAGCTGAAAAAAAATCCAGACAGATAAGACCTTAATTACCGCGCGGCAAGCGTAGTTAGGACATTCCCAATGGAAGAAACCAACTTAGTTTCCATAGTCTAGGATATTGTATCAAGAAATCATCCTTCACAATGCAACTTTTTTATCTAGAGTCTAAACAAAAATCCAACCAATCATTCTCCCTTCTAGTACCGGATCCTCTGTGCATCATGTAAAGGAGCTCGAGTGACGGGTAGCAGCAGTGCAAGCGCAAAGGATCCGGCGGTAAGCAGGAAGAAACCACTTGGCTCTCCCCAATGCAGATTTGCCGGTTTCTTAGTCCATTGGTGCGCGTGAGGACTTGGTTTCCTCTCTAGGAAATGGTTTCTCTCTCTCCATAATATATCTACTGCCACATCAGCAAATTGCTTAGTTGGATGACAATTAAGAAGGATAGAAACTATCATCAATGTCCCATTAGGACTGGCCTTAGTCCATCTCACTCAAATCAAAGATAAGACCTTAATTAATTACATGGACGACCGGCACGGTCGTGGCGATATATACGTGTGGTGACTGGTGCTGAATTCGTCAGTTGTCATAGCGTGGGCGAGAGACCCGGGGCGCGCATATGGGCCGGCCGGGTCGTCGCCCAAACGACGGGCTGCTTCAGCGACCGGGTCGGTCGAGTTCTGTGCCGAGTGTGCATGGACATGATCCAGCTGGCGCTGCATGGACGACCAGGGAGAGCCACGGAACAGGCTGCGAGGAGCGAGTGATTCTTGCTGGGGTCGTCGTTTCACACTCGTGTCGGTTTCAAGAAGTGACTGCTCACCAATGCCTGTGACTGAGCTCCAAAATTCTCAGCAATGGAACGTAGCGAGGGGTCGGTCAACGGAACGTAGCGAGGGGTCGGTCAACAGAATGGACGTTTTGAGTAGGTCTCAACTTCCGTTCTTGTACGATGTAGCATCATCTCTAGGGGTATCTCCAACAGTTTGAGATAAACTGCTAGCTTATAGGAAAGAGAAAGAAATAAGTTAGTCCAAGAGGACATCTCAAGGCTCATGCAGTGAGAGAGGATCAGAGAGCCTTGTGAGATGTGCGAGTTTAGCTCTTCACCAAGAATTTAGAATATTTTTACACTGCTTATTGCTTAAAATATTAATTTTACTAGCTTAACACCCTCTTGCACTCTCTCGTTGGAGACGCTCTAATTCCCCGCAAGTTCGTTGCACTCCCGCTCGCGTGTGTATAAATGCAGCGTCGTCCATGGCTCGGGTTTTCCATGGCAAATCAAACACACGAGCACTAGAAGAGGCGCACCTACGACTACGACTACTAGCTAGCTAGTAGCTAGGCGCTTAGCTTACTCTTGTCAGCATTTCTGCCTTCCTAGCTTTGTTCATTTGCCCATCGATTGTGGTTGCCTCCGATCCTCAGCAGGATCATATTGAACTATGGGCCTTTCTGATGACAAAAACAAGTTCGACGTCTATGGACCAAAGCATATGATGGCCCAAACTGGCATTGAGTTTGACTGGTATGCACTCTCTTTTACTTACTCAAATCCATTTTCGCCTTTTAGACTTCAACAAGTAAACAATATTCACTCTCAAGAGATGCACAATAATCTTGATACCATGATATGGTATGCCGCTTTTTTGTCAATAGCACAGGGCTGACAGGACCGCATGGCATAATAAGTTGGTGGTTTTCAGCAAGATTTTTTTTAATTTCTGCTAGACTGTACTTGATTTATTTTACCGCAATTTGTTTGCAGAACATAACTCCTAATTGCTTGCGCACATGCTTACGCACTGCAATTTACAAACTCTAATCTAATGATCCGGATCAACCTCATTCTATAATCTCAGGGACGACAAGGACCACTGCCGGTGCATTATCGCCTGTCTTGTTAAAGGCACTTACGTTCTGGAGTGCGATCGAACCAAGAAGGTGGAGGACAAACCCGATGCGCTCGCGCCGGCGTGGTGGGAGAGCTTCCATTTCCAGCGCCATAACGTGCTTGAGTTCAACTGCGAATGCGTCTTCTGCACGAACAGCCGGCGGATCTTCGAAGGCAGAGGATACGTCTATGGAGCCGTCTTCGAGTACGCGCCGCCGGAGGGGGCGCGCCGCCACCCGTCGGCTCCAAGCTACGTCGTCGCCTTCCGCGGCACCATGCCACGGGACCCCACGATTGCCCCCGACATGCTTCAGAACCTCTGCATCCTGATCAACAAGCAGCACGTGTGCCACCGCTTCCTCCACGCACGCGAAAAGGTAGGGCAGCTCCTAAGCTCCATCTCCATCCCCAATAATGGCGGCAGCTCCGTGGTCTGGCTCGCGGGGCACTCGCTCGGTGCGTCGATAGCGCTGGACGTGGGGCGTCACATGATGACCAATAGGGACCTCAACCTCCCGGCCTTCCTCTTCAACCCGCCGCATGTATCGCTGGCTCCGGCGATCGGAGAGGCGGCGAAGAAGGACGTGTACACCGTGGGTTATTTGGGCAGGTACGCACTAGGGAAAGTCCTGACGCCCCACAAGGATCGCATGGACGAACTGTTCCAGAAGCTGAAGCCATGGAAGCCGAACCTGTACGCGCACGAGAGAGACATCATCTCCAAGGGCTTCATCGACTACTTCGAGCAGCGGGAGGTGATGAAGGATAGGCTCCCCGGCATGGCGAGGACAGCTGCGACACTGTCGTTCCGCGACATGGCCTACCAACTGTTCGGCAAGCACGAGGAGCGGCCGCACCTCCTACCATCCGCACTGCTGTGGAAGAACCAGAGCAAAGACGGCAACGCGCACGAGCTCCGGCAGTGGTGGCAGTCGCCGGAAGGCCCGAAGAAACTAGTGTTGATACACAATCTATACACGTGGCCTTGAATATACATGTCTTGTGCTTTATTCTCTCTGTAATATCTGTTTGATTCACCGGAGGCATGTTTGCATCTTTAGTTTTATGTTTTGCGAATTTTAGTGTTTGGTACAAGATCGAGGACCGTATGTTGAGAAGGTTAAAAATCTGTACTTTCATAATTTTCTTTTCCGGTCAAGATATGAATTGCACTAAAATAATAGTGATGGATACGGTCTTGATTTTATATGGAAGTACTGTGGAGATTAACAATAAGTGCACGCACCAATTGCTATCTCAGGGATTCAATAATCTCCTCCAATTCTCCATTGGAGAGAGGATAAACCAGACAAACCCTTTGGAAAATTCGATAATAAAAATGAATAATAGTCAACGTAATCATGGTCATCAATGATTTTTTTTTAAAAAAATCAAAACAGTTGCAAACTTGCAATAGAAACAAGTAGGAATAGCCTGAGCAATGAAAATTTGAACAAAAAAATCTTAACTCTAAAGGTAATTTACTCATTTGATTTGGTTTTCTAAATTGATGATCTATTTTTTGTAAAAACTATCGATTTCTAAATTTGGTAAGAAATTAATTAATTCTAATACTTAAAACCCAAAGTTAATTTAAATTTTTTTAGTAATATATAAAAGGGTTATTTATGGTAAAAATGTGATACAAATGATTTAATGTTTAAAGTATTTTTAGGACTTATTTTATATTTTTGGAGAATTTCTTTATTATGTGAGCCCCTTTCAAATTAACTATCCAGATTGGCGCGCTATGCGCGCCTATACCAAAGAGATTTACCTGAAGTAGTAATGAAAAAATATTGGCTCCTATTATGTCCAAAACAACATCTATCACATCAATGTATTAAATCAAATCCAAAAGCTACAGTAAATCACCATAGTAGCTCAGAGTCTGAGAACGCGCCAACCCATGTACGTTAGTAAAGAGGTACAAATAACTTTTTCTTAGGAATGCACCAACTTTTGGATTGTCTTACATTCATTATTGATTTTAGTAGGGGTAAAAGATAAAATTAGCAATGAAAGAATAATTGGATCATATTCTGCGAGTTTACGAAGTAAAAGCAAATTCCAAAAAGTAAGTAGAGCTACCACGTGTGAACGTAGTATACAAAGTTTAGTTATTATTTTTATATATATGAAATAATTAAATATATTTGATACTCTTCGTACGATATAACTGCAAATAATGGAAAAAATCGTGATTGATAATTTTTTAAAAAGGATTATGGAACCCACTTGACAGTATACGTGGGGCCACGGTTTACGAGGAGTCTTCTTTCCGGGCAAAAATCACTCTCTCTCTCTCGCCCGGCACTACGCATCCACTGTGCCAGGCCATGCCCGCCCACGGGCTGCACCAACGGCCCAGGCATAGGCCCACGAGCCCATTTCGTGCCGGGCTGCCCCGTGGAGCACGCTTGTCACAGCGTGCTCGTGCTGGCCCATAGAGGGAAGAAGGGGAGGGCGACGCCGCCCAATCTTGGCCGGCCGGACCTCGGCAACTCGTGCGCTAGTGTTCAAACTTCAAAGGAAGGGGAGGCTGGGGATCTGGTGGAGAAGCCGCAGCCGGATCCTCGAAGGAGAAGGGTGCAGCACCGCGACCTCACCGTCTTCGCGTCGGGGAAGGGAGGGTAACGTTGTGTGCGAAGGGCAGCAGCCATGGGGGCGAGACTCCCAGCGCGAGGCAGGACATCACCGTCTTCGTGTCGGGGAAGGGAGGGCGACGACATGTTGGCGGAGGCGCGGCGCAAGAGTGCGAGACAACGAGAGGGAGGCGCGGTGGGAGGAAGATTGAGACTCGGGAGAGGGATTGGCACCTAGGGTTAACGATTTAGCAGGCCAGGCTGAAGTTTATGCGGGAGTTGGGCCATTGGGGAGGAGGTAACGGGTCAATTACGGGCCTTCTCTTTTAACCGGGCCGTGCCTGTGCCCCCCGTCATGTTGGAGTGGAGGCCCACGCTCGGCACGAGGTACCAGGCCGAGCTTGGACTAGGCCAAAAAGGCCTCCTAGGTGGGCTGTCGGGCCGCGAGCCATCTGGACATGTAAGTAGTATATCATTAATTTTGACTGTCGGACGTTTTTATACTAGTTCTTTTTAACACTAGTAATTGTCCGTATATTAGGCCGTTTGGATTTAATTTGGGGATTTGAGGATTGGTGACCGGAGTGATTGCAAATCAGAGGAAATTTTGGAGTTGAAGGTACTACTTTAAGTCAACTAGAAGACAATTGGACAATCTTAGAAGAGAAAAGTGAAGAAAAATATTAGTTGATGTTTCTAAGATTGCGAAAATAGAGTTGTGCAATCGCATGACAAGTACGTACGTCCTAGATGAGTTGCACCTTTAGGATGATTAATCGAATGAGAAAATAGGACAGGAAAACATAGGAGTAAGAGGGATCGATTTTCAGTGTCCGGGAGTGAGAACGCCCATGGCCAGCAATGGGTATGAACTTATTTTCATGGAGGAAAGAGGAAGGAGAGAGAGGAACTCAAAAATAGGAGTACTGCCGATTCATTTAAAGAGATAGAAGTTTGCTGTTACAATAAGTTCGATATTACATAAATCAAATGTCTCTTGCATTGGAAATAAAACTAACATAATTAATTTATTCGATACTCAAACCCCACACCTGGGTTTCTCGACGCCCTCCTTCTCACGTTGATATCATCTTGGATCAGTGAGAAAACTTGGTCCGGGCGCAGACTCTTTCCTTAAAAGGAAAAACCCTCGTGTTACTCTCTTTCCAGATATTCCAAGCTGAGCACATTAAAATGGGAGCAATTGATCTTCTATCTTTTGCTATGACCGCGCCTAGGGACCTCTTCCACATTACTCAATGGAAGCAATTTTTTTTTGGTCCGGTGGGTTTCTAGGCTGCTGCAGGCCGAAGGGCAAAAAATGAACAGCGACAGATCACGGGTCGTCGCGAGTAGTGCGCTGCAACCGGTCTAGTTTAATCATTCACCAAAGAAACTGCTAGCCACTGGTTACTGTATAAGCAGTAAAGGCAAGCATACAAAACAAGATTTATTGACTAGGAGTAAATTAACTAGTAGCAGCTTGAGAATTTATTTAAGCAAGTATTGGCGTAGCAGCCTGGTTTGGTTCCGGTTGCTTATTTTTAGCATCCATCACATCGAATGTTTAGATACTAATTAGGAGTATTAAACGTAGACTATTTACAAAACTCATTATATAAGTGGAGACTAAACGGTGAGACAAATCTATTAAGCCTAATTAGTCCATGATTTGATAATATGTTGCTACAGTAAACATTTGCTAATGATGGATTAATTAGGCTTAATAGATTCATCTCGTCGTTTAACCTCCACTTATGTAATGGGTTTTGTAAATAGTCTACGTTTAATACTCCTAATTAGTATTTAAACATTCGATGTGACACGTGCTAAAAATAAGCAAAAGTAAACCAAACGCGGTAGGCGAATGCTCCAGGTCATGAAAACGACCTGATGCTTCACCTGTCAGGAGCTGTTGCCACTGAACAGAGAAGCAAGCCGAGCTGCTCACCTACTGCACTATTGTCGCTATACTGCTGTTGCCCAGATGATACCTGAAAACAGACGAGCTGAGATGCTGCAAGGAGAACACGAGGCGCTGAAGCTGCAATTACAAATTAACCAGCTGCACTATCTTTAGAAACTCGAGCAGCGCAGAACCAAAGATGCAATCTTTGACCTGTGAAGAGAAAACGCAATCGGGCCGCGCGCTAGAGAAAGTTCGATCCAACCGTACAGCTTCTGGGATCGAGAGGAACCGCGGCAGCTCCCTATTACATCGAGAAGAACAGAAACCCAAACGAGCAGACCCGAGCTCAATTTCACAAAAGTCAACTCAATTAGGTCCGATTCATATGAGTTTTAACCATGTCCTCACCGTATCATGGGCAATCCCTTCAAACCAAAAACATCTAAAAAATTTGATCATTTAACCCCAATTTCAGGAATTTCGAGATAACCCCAAGTCAAGAGGAAATTGAGAAAAAAGTATAAATTCGCGGTGATTGAGTGAGGAATTTGACAGAGGATACATAGATTAGGTTTACTGCACATGTCCTAGCACCAAAACTCTTTAAGAAATCCGTTGTAAATGGTTCGAATATTTATTTGTACTAGAAGGTTATGTGGACTTGATGTTGTAATTAGTGGTGCCCGACCACTCTATAAAAGGAGAGGGCCACCCTTTAACCAAATTGAACCATAAGAAAGAGAAGCATGGAGTGGCCGTTAGCTAGCCCCGGAGATGTAGGCCTCAGCCAAACTCCATTACCAAATCTCGTGTCTCCGGTGTGGTTGTTGCTCTCTCCGTTCCCCAACCTCCGTCGATCCAAACCGAATCGCTTCCGCTTGTGAGCTCGATATCACAACAATTAGTATCAAAGCTGTACCGTTGGTTTTGGACCGTGAGAAGGCGTGGAGAAAGGTGGAGATAGCAAGGTTCATGCCTCACAGGGGTCGGGAAGTTGCTCAGTGCGGTCCAAGGTGGAGCATGGTGATGGTCGGTGATTTGACCAGTGGTGTCGGACATGCTAGGAAGTGGCCTAGTCTATCCGATCCGATGGGCTGCAGTTGGTGAGGATCAGCCAGACGTGGTGGTCGGACCAACACAGTAGCCTGTGAAGACGACACTATTAGAGAACTCGGTATTAGTACTGGTTCGTAAATTGCATATCTCCCGAAAATGTATCCGGGATTAATCCATCGAGATAAAAGGGGGATCTTTTATCACGGGTCCCTCAACCGGGATATAAAACCCTCCTTTAGTCCCGGTTTGTAAAACTAACCGGGACTAACGGGGCTGCCACGGTAGGCGGTGGACAGACCCCTTTAGTCTCGATTGGTGTTACAAACCGGGACTAAAGGTCTCCTCTTTAGTCACGGTTTGTAAAACAAACCGGAACTAAAGTGCATGTGTACAGCACCATGCAGGCGTCTGCATGACGCCTATAATTTAATGCATATCTCACGTACCCCTTTAGCTAACTTTTAGTAGTTGAGAACTTTTTTTATAATGAAATCAATCAAACTAGTATTTAAACGAATCAAACAATTATTTAAATGAATCAAACAAGTATTTATACAAATACTATACAATTCTTAGCGTAATATATATATATGTATATACAAATCTAATTAGCGTACGTATTACATATATATACAAACTAAATCAAACTATATATATATATCTATGATGATCTTCCCGTCGAGGTGCTGGGAGCGTCTAATTTTCGTCCATCGTAATGAAAGTCTCCTTTTTTTGGATTTACCACCTCGTCCACCAGGAATCCAATGAGACCTTCACATATTGCCGCTACTCTTTCCTTCTTCAAGAGTCCCAATTAAATATTCCACATCTGTAATTTGGATACATATATGTGAATTTTACACGAACAATTGTAGAAAATAAATAACTATTAATAGTTTTGTTTTACATACTTTAAATTCGTGCTCCGTGGCCTTGCATGTGCTCACAGACATAGTAGCCATATAGATTATCATTCCCAAGTTCTTGTCTTAAGCACTGTTGTGGGGAAAAACAATTAAGTTATTAAATATTCTTGCTATAGAATATACAAAATGTGCAGACTTCATACGTACTGGGAAGTCTATTCTCCATGTAAGTTTTTCTTTGAATTGACCTGATCTGTCTGCCCTGATGAATTCTCTCCATGCTCTGCGGATTAAAATAATGAATGATATAGTGTTAGGTGAAAATTTAGGAAACAAAATTTTGTATAGAGATAGAGGTCCAGAATTAATACATGTCTAGCGTGTGTTGCACGTCTTGGTACCCTTCGGATCTCTCCTCAACGAATCGAAGACAATGACGTGACTTCGATCAATGTTAATAATAATGAGGATCCAGTGGGAGCTGCGTACGTAAATGTTCATATATATTAGAGGTAACTAATATTAATCAGGTAAGGAAAAAGAAAATGAATATAGATGGTATACACACACTTACTTGAAGTTGTATGAAAGTAGTATGTGATCGTTTAATTTTTGTCTGTCTAAAGAAATGTATACTGCTAGCAACGTTTTGTCTGGAAAATCTCGTATCTAGGCTTGGTTCACTATGGATGGATCCATGAAGCCAATATGGTGGTACGCTTCATGTCGGCATGTCCAAATTAGCATCCTATATAAAATGGAAGACGAAGTTAATTAGTACGATGACGCATGCAAAAAAAAATGATATGAGCCAATATTTACATGTACATATAAATGGACACTTACAAAGTCCAGGCACTCATCAGAGAGACATCTAGGGCACCATGATGGTACACTTCGTATATATCCTTGAATCGTAGCCACAGGACTGCCTCACCTTCGCTGTGGAAATCTATCGGTTTTATCTTAAGGCCCAACATCTCCCTCTCGTCGGCAGACAACTTCATGTACCATTGATGGAATTCGTACATCTTCGTTGATATCTTCTTTAGCGAATCAGGGCTAACCATAGGCTTGCCTAGCTCAAAGGTCCATTTTGGTTCACTTGGCGGTGCAGCTGGCAGCTCGACTTTTTTCCTTTTTTTCTTCTCATCAACCTTTACTAATGCCCATTCATAGTTTGATAGTAGTGGTTGACTCTTCTTGGCTTGTTCTTGCGTCTTGATGAATTTATATAATTCTCTTCGATCTACTGGCGGTCCAGCGTTCCTCATGATTCATTGCCTCCTATTGTTCCTCAGGAGTCACCTCAGGCTCCTCTGTTTTCTTCTTACGCTGTCTTGGCTTGGGAGGTGGTAGTCGCGACTTCTTAAATGGTGCTCTTAGTCCTGGCGAAGGTGATCGTGGAGGGGTGTTTTTGTCATCGTCGTCGCTACAACCACATGGATGTGGTGGAGATGGAGACCTTGATCATGGAGCAGGTTGTGGTGGAGATGATGATCTGGATGTTTGAGGAGATGGTCACTGCTGTGAATTTGCGGAAAGTGGTCTTGAGCTCTGAGGAGGTGCCTCCACGCCGGGGATGATGATGTAGCGTTTGCGCCATAGAATGACCCCGTGAACCACTTCTCCTAGTGTTGTTGACCCGTCGCCTGCTGGGAAGTCGAGCTGTAGGCCTTCAAATTGGCTATCAGGGATTCTCTCTAAGCCAACACTGGCATAGCCAGGTGGAAGCTCCATGCCATGGCATGTATGATTTGGCAGGATTGGCAATGCACTCCCGTACACCACCTGGATATATAAAAGAAATGAAGTTCTTAAACTTCAAATTGCCAAAGCACTCCTGAGGCTCCGGTGCATAAATATTATGTATATATACGTACCTTAATGCTGAGGTTCCCGATCAGTGTATGCAGCTCACATTTGGTGCGTTGCGTGATGGCATACACAGGGAATAGTTGCTCTTCCACGGGTAATCCTCGTCGGTAACGTTTTGCTGGGGCTCGGGCTCTTCATTGCCTTCAGCAGACAGGTTGAGAAACATGTCTACCTGGCTACCCTCTTCATCGGTGTATGCTATGGGAAGGTTGGAACTACTATCACTAGCAATAATCCGCTCCATTAGATACCTTCTGGCTCGTCGTCTGCCATCGATCTCAACTACTTTGTACATGAAATCATATATAGAACAACCATGAAAAAAATTCATTTCAACAATTTTTTTGAAATATACAAAATGTACTAAATTTTTTGAAATATACAAAATGTAATATACAAAATGTACTATGCAAAATGTAATATAAAAAATGTAACATACAAAATGTACTATGCAAAATGTAATATAAAAAATGTAACATACAAAATGTTATATACAAATTGTACTAAACTTCAGATAATTTCTAAGCATTTCCACAAAAATTTGTAAACATGTGTACCAAAGTTCAATTAATTTCTAAGCATTAATTAGCAGTATACAACTATATTCCACAAACAATTAGAAGTAATCTACCAAATTTCTAAAATTAATTCGGGCCGGGGGGACGGCCGGAGTTGGAGGTGGGCACGTCGGCGATGAGGACGCGTGGCGATGGGGACGGCTACGACGACGGGGAGGAGGTGGCATCGGTGCGCGATGAGGGGCACGCGCGGAGGTCGTGGCGACGGGGATGGACGTGCCGGTGGCGGTGACGGGGACGGAGGAGGAGGCCGGCGATGATTGCGAGCAAATTGAAGATGATGGCGGCGGCGACAGAGATGGAGGAGGCCGGTGAATAGGATGGGCTGCCGGCGGCAACGGGGAGTGGCGACGGGCGGGACGAGGACGACGAGTGAAAATTTCTCTAAGTGTTGGGCAGGGGGAGTGTAGAAGACGCTATAACTTTTATATAGGACCCCCTTTTTATCCCAGTTTGTAACTGCAACCGGGATTAAAGGACATTTAACCCCAGTTCCTAATACAAACCGAGATAAAAGGTCCCCTTTTATCTTGGTTTATGATCACCCGCGACAAAAGGCCCCCCCTTATCTCGGTTTATGATCAACCGGGATAAATGGGTACTTTCAGGCGGGAATCGAAAAGTCCCTTTTATCCTGATTCTACTTTATAACCAAGATAAATGGGGGCCTTCTCCTGTTTTCCATCTCCCGACTGCTTTTTGGAACTTTATTCGATTTATGTTTTCACTGGATTTCAGGATGCAAAAAATAAGATATTTACATATTTTAGACATGCAAGAATATATTAAATTAGCAAGTTTGTTTACAATAAATTTTAACTAGTCATAAATTCTATACTATTTCTTTTTGCTTCTATTTGGAAATTTATTCGATTTATATTTTCACTGGATTTCAGGAAGCAAAAAATAAGATATTTACATATTTCAAACATGCAAAAATATATTAAATTTGCAAGTTTGTTTACAATAAGTTTTAACTAGTCATAAATTCTATACTATGTCGTTTTGCTTCTATTTGGAAATTGATTCGATTTATGTTTTCACTGGATTTCAGGGAGCAAAAAATAAGATATTTACATATTTCAAACATGCAAAAATATATTAAATTAGCAATTTTGTTTACAATAAGTTTTAACTAGTCATAAATTCTATACTATTTCTTTTTTCTTCTATTTGGAAATTTATTCTCGCTGGTTGGAACTTGTAGGCATCGGATCTCGCCGGGTTTTGCTGGATTTCATGAAGCAAAAATTAACATAAAACTATCCGTCACATTGCTAAAATTTTAGATAGAAATACACAAATTAAAATTTTAGAAGCAAACAACATGATACACTACAACAAACTCAAATATTGCTGAAAGTTTACATAGAAATACACAAATTTAAACTTGAGAGCAGCAACAACATGATACACTACGACAAACCATCCACTAAGTACTATCTAGAAGGACTTCAAGCATCCTTGGGAAGCGAAGACGAAGGTTTCGCTGACGCAGCCTCATCATGTGGTTTATTTGTACCTCTTGCAATGGTAGTACTTATAAGTGGACCTAAAACACCCGGGATTAGCGGTGGAGCATAACGACCACCAAAAGGAGGTTCCTGACCCACCGCAACAGTATCTTCTTGACATCTTTGCAAATAACGAAGCATTGCTTTCTCCCACGCACTCATTTTCTTCGGCTTATCGTGAGGGCCAACTATGGTTTTCCCCTTACCGCGAGAGGAACGACGATCTCCCCCACCATCGTCACTATATCCAGCATCAGAAGCCATCTCTATGTACCACAAATTATTTAGCTCATATTTAATTTACAAATAACTAAACTATTAAAAAATTCAATATTTTCCACGTAATGTACTTATTCTAAAAATGGCTAATTGCATACCTCTATCTGAAAGTACTAAAGTATCAAATAACACCTACAATTTATATGGCTAATTTATAAGTATTAAAAACATATTTACTCTAATTTTTCC
Organism: Setaria italica; assembly: GCF_000263155.2. Lineage (NCBI taxonomy): Eukaryota > Viridiplantae > Streptophyta > Magnoliopsida > Poales > Poaceae > Setaria > Setaria italica. The sequence continues at coordinate 42,130,023 of NC_028451.1, read as the reverse complement.
CTAATACATAAAATTGAAATAATCTCAATTCTCCCTCACATTTACTGTCCATTCTCCCTCACATTCAAACTATCCATCGCATTGTAGTTCAAAAACATGTATAAATACAAATCCTCTAGATGCTTAACAGCAAACAAACTAATTTTTCTCCCTCTCTAAAGTATAAAACAAAGCTTAACAACAATAAATGAAGGAGCATGAAGTAGCTAACCTTAACAACACTTTGGATGGGTGAAATCCCCATGGAAATGAGAAAAAAAATTTCAGCAGCACCTCCCCTAGGCTTGCTTCGGCACCATGGAGAGGATGAGCTTCTCTGTCTTTGTGGAGTGGGTGGCTCGGGCTGGAGGAGTGGAGGTGGAAGAAAGGGTACTTGTAGATAAGATTTTATCCCGGTTGGTAAATCCAACCGGGACAAAAGATTAGAGCTTTTGTCCCGGTTGGTGGTTACTCTCGGTTGGTAACGCCAACCGGGACAAAAGCTCCAACTTTTTATCCCGGTTGGAATTACCAACTGGGAGTAAAACGTTTATCCCGGTTGGTAACTCCAACCGGGACAAATAGTTGGATCTTTTGTCCCGGTTGGTAGCTCCAACCGGGGGTAAAGGATGGTGCCGTTGGTGCTCGGAAACTAGCCATTTTAACCGAGACTAAAGGCTGACCTGTAGTCCCGGTTGCAAAAAAGAAAACGAGAGCAAAGGTGCACCCCATTCCAGACTACCGTGGCGCACCCCCTTTCTTCCCGGGCCGAAATTAAACCAAGACTAAAGGGGTGGTATCCGGTTGCAAAAAAGAAAACGAGAGCAAAGGTGCGCCCCATTCCAGACTACCGTGGCGCACCCCCTTTCTTCCCGGACCAAAATTAAACTAAGACTAAAGGGGGTGGTATCTAAAGTTAGTTTGCGATGTCGAGGTGGGCATCAGCTTTGGCTCGCGGTCCAGACCGGCAGGAGCCAGATGTGGCCGGTGGCCGGGTCGATCGGAGTGCGGGAGCACCGCGGTGGAGGTGGTGCAACCGGGTGCTGCATGGGAGACGAGCTTCACGAGACGGCGAGCAGAGGGTGTCGAGGATGCATGTCCATGGTCCGGCGCGGCTCGTGCACTGGAGGTGTGCGAGGTCGCGGCTGTCGCGGCATGGCCGACGAGCTCGGGTGGAGCAGGCGCGGCGGGGCTTGCGGCAAGGCGCGGTCGATGTCGTCGGAGAAGACGGCGTCGGGGCGTGGTTGTTGTAACCGGGCTGGTACGCGGCCAGTGTGTACTCGGGCGGGGCTCATGACAAGATGCGGAGGAAGATGATCAGGGGTAGCAGCTTGAGCGGCAATAGCTCGCGTGTGGAGGCGCAGGTACGAAGGTGTCGTGCTTGGCTGTTGATTGCAGCTTCATCTCTTGCGGATTGCAAGGAGGACGAGGACGGATTTGCAAGTGGCCGGAGTTCGCATGAAGTGGCGTGGCTTGCAAGGTTCTGGCAGTGTGAAAGCGTGACCAAGGATGAGACTTGGCATGCAGGTAGCAAGCTAGCTCATGGGTGCAGTGTGTGAACACCAAGGGGTATCGTTGGCCATATAGTGCACAATAAAGAAAGTGAAATGCATGCACGGTGGCTTTGGAAGGCAAGAAGACATCAGTGCACGGATTGAGATGGGTCCTAGGTGCATGCCTGCAAGTAGTGGACAGTCAATAAATTCGTGGTGATTTTCTTGCTTGGAGGCTAGCTGGTCTTAGTTCGGACGGCTGCAAGGAAGGACCGGCCAGCAGGAGCTGCAGGATGGTGTCAGGGAAGTTACTACCCCTTGTGCAAGCTGGTTGTGTGTTCATTTGCTTGTTGAGCAAGGGGTTGGGGAGAGTCTTGGCAGCCGAGGAGCAGCTCGTGGGACGCACCTAGTAGCGGACAGAGGAGCCACACGCGGTGAAATAAATCCACAAGCAGGGGGACCAGTTCATTGCATCACAAGGCAGCGAAAACCAGGGAGCTAGACTAGCCAAAGAAACACAAGTTCTTGGTAGTGAAGCTTGATGGTTTTGCTCGGGTGGTGCGGGTGAGAGCTAGAAGGGCTCAGCTTGGTGGTGATTGAGGTGCTCGAGCGCAGGTGATCGTCGACAAGCAGTCTGGCGACTAGCGAGGACGAGCTAGTCGGACGAGGAGAAGGACGACTTGCCGGTCGATTCTGTTGAGAAGGTAAGTACTCCCTCTGTTCGTGAACATGGGTGTAACTGCTTTTTTAATCTGGGAATACAGGACGGCGGCGGCTCGATGGTATTTTGCGTGCGCATGTAATATTTAACTTGCGTCGTCCTTCTTCTCAGCTCCCACACTTCATGCAGCTGGCCGTTACTCACAGCGTATGCATGTTCTCTCAAGCGAGACTAGTATCTTTTCTCTAGTGGCCATCTTCTCACTGCATGAGTACGTATCATCTTCTTCTGTGAGACTAGTGCAGAATCTAACTTGCTCGAGTGCTCCGTGTCTGCGCCATCCGCATGCGACGGCAAGCGCAAGTTGAGCTTGGCTGCGCGCGAGCGCTCCGTCTCCATCAGCAAGTGGAGCTCCGCTGTGCGGGACCTCTGTCCAACACTGGTGGAGCTCATCCGCTCACGATCATGGACGAAAGTGAAGCGGCCGGTGGCAATCACGGCACCGACTCCGATAGCATTCGGTATGTTCCAGACTCACTGGCCAGCGACACCTGTGTTCCAGATTCATTCGAGGACATCGAGGAAGAAGCTAGAATTGCTGCACATGTTGTTGCTGAAGCAGAAAAGAATGAGAAAGCCCTTGCGATTGTCCGTCCAATGATGTTTAAAATCATCTTCTCTAATTTTCCTGAACTACACAAGTGACGCAAAATGAGTACGGTGTACTCTTGTTTTTTTTATCTAATCGGTTACATGTAGTAGGAGTACATTTTTGTGAAACACTAAGCTATGCAGTGATGAAATTCACTGCATCTTGATAAATTTCCTTATCTACTTGTTGCCTTATTGGAAATTGATGAATTCTCTCTAATGTTCCCTTCTTCATATGAGGGATAGCATAATGTTGCCCTCCTTTTGCATGCATAATCTCTATCATGCACCCCTGCGGTGTTAGGAACACATGGTTTGACCTGTCCACGGATATTCTAAATACATTTTGATCACATTGAACTCAATTTCTTGAATGTTTGATGGAGATGACTTGTCAAACAATGCCTGCAGAGCTGCAAAAAAATTCAGATCCAAAACATTAAGATCTGGAGAGTTGGGTGGCTAACACATTAGCTGTATATGCCACCCATTTGCTTGTGCAGCATGACAAAAATATGGACCGTCAACTGCAATATGCATCTTCGCGTTATCTTGTTGGATGAATATAGGACGTCCTCGTTCTTTAGCAGGCCATTTTTCTTTGATGGCTGGCAAGACCTTTTCAATAAGAAACTTTCAGATACTATCTCTCGTGACCAATGTCATGGCCTTTAGCTACATGGTTCCTATACATACAACCACCTAAGTAGAGTAACCAAGATTAGTAAAGTAATCCTAATTTAAGTAAAATTAAACAGCTTACCCCTAGGCCTATTGGGACTTCGCCTCTTGGCTGGCTCCAAGTAAGTGAAGGGAAAAATCCCTATCTTGCTATCAAACGTGCATACGCCGTTCTCAAATCTTAGGCGGGCTTTCACACCTAAAAACATCACCTTTTCAATGAAATTTTTGCTCTTCACAGTTCTTCGAGGGATGTGTTCGCCAGGGCCAAGTAATAAATTTGGTTTTTCTTTGTCCTATAGAACCATTTCTCATCTATGTAAATGACATTGTATAAAGATTTGAAGGTTGGACCATCTGGTATGCTTTGATTGTCAAGCATATTTACACAAAATCGCACACGTTCCTTCATGTTTTGTTCTGTTAAGGTGAACTTTATAGCATTTGTATGACGCCTAAACTTTCCTTCTTTGAGCCGGTCATGCATTGTGCTCTTTGGCATATGCAAGGCGTTAGCTAGGTCACAGACGGTATGACGTTGTCTAAGCGGCACATCTTTTATGGCATCTGGGTTAAATGGTTTTTTTCCGACCACAATTTTTTTGTTGTTTTCAAAAGCTAAAATTCCACTACCAGTTTGTCCATCTCGCCATACGCGCTAGACAACTCTCCACGGAACCCCCATATCAGCAGCAATGGACTTCATTACTCCCTCCTTCATCATGCCTGGAGCTGATCTTTCTAAGCACATGGCATTGATGATCCTTTTCTGTCAGGAGGGTAGTGCCTACCCTCTTGATATTGTTAGGAGTGCCTACACACAAAAAAAATATCATGCTCAAACAGCCTTACGTGCATGGGACATGCAGCAACAAAAACAAATGAGAAAAAACAATAACGCCTGCATCAGAACGTCCATCGGGTACTAACCTAAATCAAATGCCACGAAATCAGCTTCATCGGCAGCAGCATCATTTTGGTCCATGGCATGTGCACCGTTGTCTGTTTCTTCAGTTTGGTCCAAGGCGTGTACACCGTTGTTCGCTTCTCAAGCTTCAGGTTGAGCCTCGGCATCTCCTTCGGCTCCAGCTTCATTCGTACCATCAGCTGCGTCGTTGTCGCTCTCATTGTCATCGTCAGCTTCATTCGTGCCATCAGCTGTGTCGTTGTCGCTCTCATTGTCATCGCTATCACCTGAGATGGATGCTGCTGAACTATTACACTTAGAAAGGCACACATGGGAACACAATCAAAATATAGAAACAGAAATCATTCCTTCGTTGCCAGGGTCCCAAACAAAATCATAGTTCAAATCAAGTATGCCTCCTTCAAATTCCTCAATTTCATCCCAATCAATAGGCTGATTCAGATCTAGACCGGGCATTATGAGTTGAGGGGAGATTAGAGGAGTAAGATGTGGTGTCCACTGTGAATAAGCATTCCCTGTATTTATAGGAGGAACATACCGGAGGCATAGGCCGTGGCGCCACATGCAAATCAATTTTTATTAGCGCCAATGAAAATTTTGTAGGCGCCAAGGGACAAAATGGACACACGCCAAGGAAGAAAATTTTGGTCATGCGAGAGAAATTAGCGCGCGGAAGAGTGCATGCATGCAGGGCGCCCCAACGGAAGAGTGCATGCATGCAGGGCGCGTGGAAGAGTGCATGCATGCGAGAGAAATCAGTTCCTTTGGCACCCCAATGGAAAAAAATCCATCTGCATGCATGCAGGGTGGAGCAAGGGAATAGTCCGAGCTGTTGCTTTGGCGCGCGGAAGAGTGAATGGCTCGCGGTTGATGCATGCACGCATGCGTGACAATTACTTAAATTAGATGTGGAGCCAAAGCTCTCTTCTTGGAAGCCACATCATTAAACTCGTTTATTGATCTTTGTGAAAATAGAATCGCACCTTGTATTCACGGACGAAGGGAGTAGTTTGGGCGGAGATATCGGCGACAATAAGTCGATCAAACCGCGAGTTGGCAGGATGGTGCCTGCAGGTTCCAGGTTTGAGGTGGTGAAGTTTGATGGCAGTGGCAACTTTGGTTTATGTCAGACAAGGGTCAAGGATCTACTGGCTCAGTAGGAGATCTTGAAGGGTCTGAAGGAGAAGAAGCCGGACAAGATGGAGGATGACGACTAGGAGGAGATGTAGTTTCAAGTAACCGCAACCATACGACTGTGTTTATCTGACTAGGTCATGTACCATGCCATGGATCTTACCTCACCAAAGGAAATCTGGGAGAAGCTAGCAGGCCAATATATGTCTAGAACAGTGACTACCAAGTTGTATCTGAAACAAAAGTTGTATGGGCTAAAGATGCAGGAGGGGTCGGATCTCATGGAGCATGTGAACATCTTTAATTAGATGGTTGCTGATCTAGCTCATTTGGAGGTAACCATTAATGATGAGGATAAGGCAATAATTCTTTTGTGCTCTTTACAACCATCCTTTAAGCATGTGGTTACTACACTGACCTATGGCAAAGAATTAATCAAGACTAAGGATATTACTGCGGCGTTGCTTTCTCGAGAGCAAAGGAGGAAGAACAATGCAGTGGAAGTTCCTCAAGCTGCAGGTTTGGTGGTCAGTGGGGAGCCTAGCAGGGAGAAGGTGGAGGCCAAGAGCAAGAGAAAGAAGAAGTTTCAGTGTTTCAAGTGTGGAGATTGGGGACATGTGAAGAAGGACTGTCTAGGGAAGAAGGAGGCAAGTGCTAATGTTGCAGTGTCATCATGTGACTCGGATAATGACAGTAATCTTCTCTCGGTATCCAGTGAGAAGCAGTCAAATGAAGCATGGGTGTTGGATTCAGCAAGTTCCTTTTATGCAACGAACAAGGTGGAGTGGTTCTCTTCGTACAAGGCTGGTGATTTTGGCATAGCCTACTTGGGTGATGACACGGGACACCGTGTTGTTGGAGTAGGTGACATCAAGATCAAGATGCAGGACGGAGATGAGCGCTAGTGCTCCAGGGTGTGAAGCATGTGCCAGGATTGCGGAGGAATCTAATTTCGCTTGGTGCTCTACATGGTGATTGTCTGATGTTCCGGGCTGAACCGGATAAGGTGACTATGATGATCATGAAGGACCGTGTGACTGTGATAGTGGGGAAGAGGATGGCATCGCAACTTTACATGTTGCGAGGGTGTACTGTTACAGGTGGAGTCATCGGGGAGTTGCAATTGCAAGGATACATAGCAGGGCTTCCTCAAGGCAGTGGGTCTGAGGCCAAATTTGACTCGTCGGGCTGCTCTTCATGAGCAGCAAAGGTGACAACTCAGGTTTGGAGTACATGTTCACGCATGACAAGCTTCAAGGTGGTGAAATATTCGCCAAGCTGGAGATTGTTGTAAATGTGTCAAATATTATTTCTAGTAAAGGGGTTACATGGACTTGATGTTGTAATTAGTGGTAGAGAGTAGAGTTGGTGGTAGATTTGTACGCGACCTCTCTATAAAAGGAGAGGGCCACCCTTGTAACCAATTGAACCACAAGAAAGAGAAGCATACAGAGACAGGCTTGCAGGGGTGCTGTCTGGCTTGGCCGGCGCCTGGAGTGGCCGGCGTCGCTGTGGTCGGAGAGGAGCGCCCATAAGCAAGCCTTGGAGATGTAGGCCTCGGCTGAACTCCGTTACCAAATCTCGTGTCTCAAGTGTGGTCATTGCTCTCTCCGTTCCCTGCCTCCATCGATCCAAACCGAATCGCTTCCACTTGTGCGCTCAATATCACAACAAAATCCATTCTAAATCGCAGCCAAATGCGAAGAATAAAAAAATCCTAAAAATGACTCTGAAAAATTCGTAAAAGAGAAATTTCAGATCTAGAGAGATGAGATTAATTGGGCGTAAAATTGAATCTTGTATTACTCCTAGACCCATTTACAAATTACTTCGGAACACAATCAAAACTACGATGATAAAAAATCAAATAAAAAATCTTCTCATATCTCTCCCTCTCTCTCTCGAACCAAACCCTCGCAACACCACACAAATGAGATCCCGAAGGAGATCCTAAAGGTTTGGTTGCCCCAACACAGATACCTCTAGAGTAAAACATAATGTCGGACATACACCTTCGTGACTTCATTTAGCCTCGATGTAAGATTTGTGATTGTGTGACATGTCCTCGGACTTGACGCCATCCAGCGTTCCAGACTTTACCTCGGTTTACACAAACACACCACAACACAATGCATACAAACACAATAGCTAGCTGTTAGTATAATCAAGCACACATGGACTCAGGAAACCATTAAATCATCTAATCAATCACTCATCTCATAATAGACTAAAACACATTTTAACTTAGTCTCTGAATTTGTATTGCCTTTAGCATGACACGGGTACATGTACTAGGAGGCAAAAGCGAGCATTTGACCAGGTCTCGGCACGTGCATTTGACAAGAGGCGATAGCAGTCATTGCATTGAATCTACCGCACGCACCAGCCGGTCCCTATGTGCATAAACATACAATATACATCATACAGGGTTAGCTCATTCAGAACAAAAGTGAAAGAAGTAGCAGAGACCAGCAATAGCCTCCTGTAATCCTGTGTCTTGCTCGGCCAATCTTTGCCGGCCTGCCGCCTTCAGTTCCTCAGCTAGTAGGTTGCACTGAGCCATGGATTCGGGCAAGGGATTCGCCATCACAGGGCCGATGCATACGATGGCCAAAACTGGCGCCGAGATCAACACAATTGATATAGACTGGTACGCACGCATAGGGGGGTCTATATCAAGCCCATGGCAAGGGTGGCGAAGAGGGGTCTGTACACCTGGAGCTACAACCTGAAGCCGGGCTGGGGAAAGTTCTTCTCAAGCCCCACAAGAAGAACATGGAGGAGCAGTTCGAGCAGCTGTCGCCTTGGGTGCCGAAACTGTACGTGCACCAGCGGGACATCATCTGCAAGGGCTTCATCGACTACTTCGAGCAGCGGGAGCGGGTGTGCAGGGGCGGTTCCCCCGGGTGGCCGCGTCGGGCACCACGCTGTCGTACCGGGACATGTGCCGCTCCGTGTTCGTCATGCAGAACAAGCGGCCGCACCTCCTGCCATCCGCGATGCTGTGGAAGAACCAGAGCGCAGGCGGCGACCCGCACGAGCTCCGGCAGTGGTGGCAGCCCCAAGGCCCGGAGCTGGTGTTGAGCCACAACTCGTACAAATGGCCTGCTTGAATGTAGGTGCGTGAGAGGGTGGTTACAGAAAATGTACTTGCATATGGGTACATATGCTCACCTCTGTACTATCGGTTTTCCTTTCCGAGCAAGGTATGAATTATATTGAAATAATAATTGTGATTGCAGCCTTGATTATTAATCCCTAAATTTAGTAGGAAAGTAATGCTAAAAATGAAGCCAAAAGTAACTTTAAAATTGTTTAATAATATTTAGGAAAAAATAAATTATTATATTCAAAAGTAGATAAAAGTGTTTCATTTTAAAATGTTTATGTGATTTAATTTTGTTTTTAGAAGAAGTATGTGAGCTTCTTTTGAATGAATTGCAGGGCAAAAATAATTTCTCTTGCTTGCAATTGGGCTGAGCCATACCTCGGCAGCCCAAGCCACCTCACTAAGCTAGCTAGCCCACCTCGAGGAGGCCCACTACCAACCATTGCACGTCCGAATTGCGATCCAGCAGCCCCTATTTATAAGGTTTATTTCGTTTGACTATAATAAGCTTTTGACAAACACATACTCTGCTTATGTAAAAAAATCTATTGATATATAATTTTGTGATACAAACATGGTATTGATATATTTATATCAATAGTACTTTCTTATGATTATAGTTTATATCGTATAATTGCATTATTGATAGCAATTGGGCTGAGCGAGGCCTCGGCAGCCCATGCTACCTAACTATATAAGCTATCCCAAGGAGGCCACAAACCAACCATTGCACAGGCGAGCTGCGATCTAGCACTAGCAGTGCAACTCGTGCTGTTTCCATTTATAAGGTTTATTTTGTTTGACTATAATAAGCATTTGACAAACACATACTCTACTTATGTAACAAAATCTATTAATATATAATTTTGTGATACAAACTTGGTATCGATATATTTATATTAAAAGTGTACTTACTTATGATTATAGTTTGTATCGTGTAATTGAACTATCAGTAAAAAATAATTTTTGGTCAAAACTTTTATCTTATTGAAACAGGATGTGCATTGTAAAGAGAGAGGGAGTAGCATATAAGAGGCGAAACTTAAATCAGGCTTGGTTGACTTCGATCAAAGCACACCTTGGGTTTTGATTCACTTCCCGCTCGGTATCACTTCATACTTATAAAATTTAAGAGTGATAGAGAAGCACTTACATGCACGTAATCACTTCTTACATGTCCTAGTGCTGACCTTGTGCCGACAGCTCCCCTCCCCTATATATAAAGCAAGGATCCACGTTCACCTCAATCTCTCACACCTCTGCGACAATGTATATCTCCATTTAAAACTATTAGATGGTTTTAGCTTTATCTTGAAGCCAACTTATCTAATTTTCATCATTTTTTTAAAATTTTCTATAAATTTGAACAAAACTAAAAAAATTGATTTAGAACAAAACAACTTATGGGGGGGGGGGGAGCAACCATCGCCCCGACAGGAGCGGGTCCTCCAGAAGACTTGGAAGTCTCATAGAGTCAGAGCCCCCGTTCCCTCAGAAGGTCTTCGAGAACGAGAGTCTCCCTTCCCATCTCTGGAAGCCCTCAAAAGGAAACGGTTTCGTTCCGACCTAAGTGAAGGCACATGAGGGATATGAACATGGATATCCGAGGATGATGTGAGGATGCGCCTGCCAGGACCTCCCTCGGCGAGAGGGAGGGGGTGCTGTCCTCCGGCTGAGAAGGGTTTTCTAGAAAGAGGTCCACGGACCCTTCACTACTTGGGCTAACCTAATCACCAACACAACTTATGATTTAAAATAGAGGGAGTATTGTTTTCTTCCCTGTCACTTTGTAACACCCCGTCTTTCAAAGCCGCACTGCCCAGCCCTTCCAAGGGGGCAGGCACGCGTATACATAGCATCATGCTTACATTTTCATCCTCGCTTCGTGATAAAGAGTTAACCTGAAGGTGCTATGGCTGGTGGACAAATGCTTATAAATTGGTGACTTGTTCGTGCCAAGAGCAGTTTTAAAACGTTTACGGGACGAATGACTTGGTCATGATGCAGCTGGACCAGCTGCCAGCCATCACATGATCAAAGCCGGTTCTAGCCAGTCGGTGTGCCCCGTTGACCTTCCCTTTTCCCAAGTAAATAACAAATTCTCTTCGGAATGTCAATATATGATAAGACAAACACAACATGATTCATATTGATCGAATAGCCAGCTCTCCTATATATGTGCGTGCTGAACTGTTGATAGCTGCACTACTTGCCCTAAGCCCCTAATCAAGGTACAGTGACAGAGACTTCAGTTCAAGTACTCCCACCATATAATTAATTCCAACCCATTTGTGAAGGTGCAACGAACATGCAAGACCATAAATAATGGATGGGCTTCTAATAATTGGATCCGCTTTTTAGTTCCTCTCTGACCTAGTCCTTACGTGGACTTAGGACCTGCACGAAGAGAATCAACTACTGCCTTTATGCATAGCTTTCTGTCAGCCGAGAGAGGTTTAATTTTTTGTATTGTTCAGACTACTATTTTTGGCTACATGTGCATTGAGTTTTTTTCCTTATTTAGTGTGATGCGCACGCAGACAATCGTATACACACAAAGGGACTGCTTGGTACCCTCGCTGCACTTTGCCTGGCCTTGCTCAGCAGGGATTTAGAACATGTACAACCCATAGATAGCTGCTGTTTATAGACACGTCAGCTTCTTCATCCTACGTGTACACAACTTGTTGCGGTGAGAGAAGACTGTCGTCATCTCGCGAGACGATGTCAGTGGCTCGTGGTACGAAGTTGAATCACTGGCTCCTTGTTGACGACAGTTAGAGCGTCAATTTGTGAACCGCAAGCGCACGGATCAATTATAGCTCTTCCCTCAAAGTATTCCTCCAAGATTTATCAATCCATGGAACTTATAACACAAGATCTATTTCAACTACCATTGTTAGTATGAACCTTTTGTTGATGAGTGATTCAGATCTAATCTAGCATATACAAACAGATAACAGATAGAGCAGAGGTAACCAATTTAGAGTAACCTAGACTATGCATATGTTGTAATTTTGATCATGGATAGCAAAGCAATACAAATATGATCTTAGCTAAAAGCATCTTTAAATCTACACATCCGATCTGGCTCCCGAAAACCCCTATCTTACTCAAGAAAGATCCCGTCACGATCCTCTCTATTAGCATAGGTAATCTAAAGGCACGATCATAAGAACATGTCATACTCATCAGTAGATCAGGCATGCAAATCCGGTCACCATGACAGCATAAACATCCTAAACAATCTATCATCGATCATAGATTGAAAAGTAAGCAAACCCAAAAGAGCATACAACCGTAGAAGGAAACACTTAGATCGTAGGATTCCTACATCGACTAGGGCTTAGCTACACTGATCCCTAGACAGCTGCATTGCCCTCGGCTCTTCGAAGTGGTATCCCCCAAGCTCCTCCTACTTCTCTGCTGCTTCACGTCGATTGCGTTGAATGAATCTGCGTCCTCGTTGGAGAAAAGGGTATTTATAGTCTGGAGGACCCGTGGTAGAAATTGGAAGGCGAGGGGGCGAAGGAACACCCCAGGCCGATCGGCCTGGGTGGGTCCAAGCCAATCAACCTAGGCCTTCCTTTTGCCCGCTTGCGCATCCCTTCATCCCCAAATCTTCTTAGGTGTTCTGGAGTTTTCTTTTCACTTGTATGTGGGCCTGCCACGTCAATAGCTTCGGGATAAGATTTATCCTTAAACAACTTTCCAAATCTCCTCTTGATCTTCTTTGATCCTGAACTCATCTTACCATATCTTTGCAAACTTAGCCTTTTAAGTCATCCTGAAGGATTGCTCGCCAAGAAGGAGCACGAGAGGAGCCCAGAGGACCCTAGGCCGATCGGCCTAGACCTAGGTCCGTTGACCTTCGTCTTTCTCTGGGTCATCGCTTGTTCAGGGCTTTATCCAATTATGCTTCATTAAAATCCAATTTCCTGCAAAAATAGAATAGCCTCCAAAATATATTGCATATGTGCAAATGACCCGTTTATTAGGCCGTTTATTAGGTATGATCACTAGTTTAAGTATTAAATTCATATTATTATTAAAGATAAATAGGGGTAAAAATGTATCCATAACGAGCGTCAACACTCCTTCCCTGCTGTTCGCTTCGTTCCCACTCAAAACTTGCAGACAACACTTGTCTAACCCTCCTAGACAGCTCCGGTCTCACTTCTTCGCCACACCCATCAAAATCCGACAAAAACACAAAGTTAATATTCTCGTCGTCATCCTAGATATCGTACTTGCTTGATAACACAAAGCAAACCTTCACCACATGATATATAAGTTATCGGCTAATTTTTATGAGCACCGGCATGTGCCAGAGTACAAGAATGTACAATCACTTGTCCACAAAGTCATAGAGCGAGTTAGGGTAGGCCACAAGTAAAAATTGCGAGAGGACATCTGGATGCCCTGTCGATATATTGTGACTTGCTGTGGCATCAAGAAAATACCTGACTCGATCTTTAATCCCGTGGACAAGTGATTGGCACATTCTTGCACATTCTGCTGCATATCCTTGCTAGGCAGCAGAGGCTGAATTTGGATGATCTAGTAGGTCTTAACTAATTAAATTCTCAATTTATCATTCAAAAGTGTATATATTGCTACGATCATAGTTCTTTGATAGAGAAAATTGAACATCTCAAGCGTTGTGGTGCAGGCTGAAACACATGGTTACACAAGTGCAACCTAAGACCTAAAATCTAGATTCTGAACTCAAGACATGGGTTGCAGCAAGAAATGCCACAACCAAAGATAAAGTTTCAACCAAGCACATATTGAAGGGTATACCTTAGTGCGATGGAGATGGAAAAATGATGGATATGGATGGAAAAACACATAGAATAAGTAGTAATAATGACCAGAATTTATCACAGTTGGATAAAGATTACAGAGTATCTATATATTGGTATTATGTTGTTGGAAAACAAAAAACAACAATTAGCATTTTTGCAGGAAAAAAAAGCAATTTTAATTAGCTATATGCGTCCTAAATTTCTCTAGGAACTCCGTCTCCTAAGATTCTATAGCTTGTGCCAGCGCAGGTTGATAGACTAGTTTGATTTAACTGACATGCCCCAAGTTGATTAATTAAGATCTGGGCAAGGGCTGAACATTATACAAACTTAGATCCACTTAATGGCACTGAAATGTTATTTCACTGCCCAAAATAAGTGATTTCTATAATGCAATTATTGCTTTTCTCCTTCTGCAGTCCACATTAGACTGTATGCACATGGAAGCATTAGGTACCTCTATCTATCTTTAATAAAGCCAACTTCTTAGACAGGCTCTTAGCCGACCCATCACACGCTATGTCTGTATTTCAGCTCTAAATGGCATGGCAAGTGTGTATTAGCCAGCAGCAGCAGGCTTTAGTCTTGCTCTTCGCGAGGCACAAACGGCTTCACCATCCACCGATAATATACAAGTGACGCATAACTTTTGAGCAACCGAATGTAGACATGGGTGGCAAAAGCGTGCATTTGACTGGGTCTCAGCTCAGGGATAAGGAGTTCAGGCTCCTCAAGTTGTTGCACATGTACCGTATGTATAATATACCTAACCACCCAAGCTTCCTGGTCGGCTCTTATTCTTAAGCGGCACGGCCATAAACTGGGTTGCCACTTGCACAAGAGGCGATAACAGCCATTGCATCTACCATACACACCAGCCGGTCCCTATGCCTATAAATATACAGCATATACAGGGCTAGCTCATTCACAACAAAAGCGAAAGAACAAGCAGAGACGACCAGCAATAGCCTACTGCAGTCCTGTCTCTAGATCGGCCAATCTTTGCCGGCGTGCCTTCGGTTCCCTAGCTAGTAGGTTGCAATACTGAGCCATGCCTTCAAGCAAGGGATTATTCGACATCACAGGGCCGACGCATATGATGGCAAAAACTGGCGACGGCACTTCTCCGGCCAAGACAATTGAGATAGACTGGTACGCACCCACCACCGGAAACGTCAAATTTGATGAGTATTTTTATGTTCGTTGAGTGTATCCTCTCGAGCACTCGGTGAATAGGTTCTTTGCCGAGTGTTTTTAGCGCAGAGATGGAGATTTGCCGGATGTAAAAAAACACTCGGCAAAGAGGAGGGTTCGTCAGGTGTAAAAAAACACTCGGCAAAAAAATTTGCCAAGTATTTTTTTTACACTTGCCAAAGAAATAAAATCTTTTTTCGAAAAAGGAGAAGAAAAAAATTAAAAAAAACTTTGTCGAGTCACCAGACACTTCAGCAAACGAAAAAATCCCGTACTTAACCTGCCCCAGCGCCCCTCCCCTCCCAGACCCGAGCACCCCGCCTCTCCCTGCCGCCGCCGCCGGCGGCCGGCCCCCGCCGGCGCCCCTCCCCTCCCCTTCTTCTTCCCCGGCGCTCCCTCCCCTTCTTCTTCCCCGACCCTCCCTCTCCTTCTTCTTCCGGGAGAGGGAGGGCCGGATCCGGCCGGTGGCGGCCGGATCTGGGCGGCGGGCGGCGTGGTGCGTGGCGGCGGCAGGCGGTGTGGTGCGTGGCGGCGGCGGGCGTGGCGGCGGCGTGGTTGTGGTGCGGCAGCGGTACTGGTGGTGCGGGTGGGGCGGCAGCGGTGCTGGTGGTGGCGGCAGCGAGCGTGGCGGCGGCGTGGTGTCGGCAGCGGGGCTTTTTTTCATTTTTTTGAAAATTTTTTGCCGAGCGATTTGGTCACTCGGCAATGTCTATCGAGTGCCCGAAAAGAACATTGCTTTTTGCCGTTAAATTTTTTGCCGAGGACTATTTGTCGAGTGTTTTTGCACTCGGCAAAACTCTTGTATCTCATAGTGACCTTACACTGGATCAAAATTTTACAGTGACATTATATTTAGTATCAACACTGCCTGTCTCTTAATTAAAATCTCATAGTATGTGTTAGGATCATTTGGTTCACGTATGGAATAACTTGTGAATTGTACCAACTCATACACAAACTCATACACAAGATGAAACTATCGCAGTTAGTATATTTTTCTACAGTGAATCACACCCAGATCATACATACATACATACATACATACATACATACATACATACATACATACATACATACATACATACATACATGCATGCATACATGCATACATGCATGCATGCATGCATGCATGCATACATACATACATACATACATACATACATACATACATACATACATACATCACAAACACAGCCCTTAGTTGATATATCCTGAAATCCAATGGCCATCAACCGAGCGCATTTCGTGGTTTCAGGGACAACGAGGAGCATCGCCGGTGCATCACCGCCTGTCTTGTTAAGGGCACCTACGTCCTGGAGAGCGATCGAACCAACGGGAGGCAGGAACCTGCCAATGCGCTCGCGCCGGCGTGGTGGGAGAGCTTCCACTTCGGCCGGCTTCCCTTTCGCGTGCTTGAGTGTGAGTGCGAATGCGCCTTGTGCAAGATTGGCCGGCACATCGTTGCAGGCAGAAGCCAGGGCTTCATCTACGGGGCCATCTTCGAGTACGTGCCACCGGACGGCTCGCGCCGCCACCCGTCGGCTCCAAGCTACATCGTTGCCTTCCGGGGCACTATGCGGCGGGATGCCACAACTCTGGGCGATATGCGCCTCGACCTCAGAATCCTGCTCAACGCACACCACAGCTGCGGCCGCTTCAGCCATGCGCGCGAAGAGGTCAGGAATTTCCTGGACTCCGTCCGGGAGGCGACGCCACCGGGAGCCGGCAGCCCCGCGGTGTGGCTCGCGGGGCATTCGCTTGGCGCGTCCATAGCGCTGGACGTGGGGCGTGATATTATGGCCAATAATAGGAAGCTGAACCTCCCGACCTTCCTATTCAACCCGCCGCAGGTGTCGCCGGCCGCGGTGATCAATGACAACCTGCCCATGGCAGGGGTGGCGAAGAGGGGTCTGCACACCTCTAGCTACATCCTGAAGCACGGGCTGGGGAAAGTTCTCAAGCCCCACAAGAAAAACATGGAGGAGCAGTTCGAGCAGCTGTCGCCGTGGGTGCCGAACCTGTACGTGCACCAGCGGGACCTCATCTGCAAGGGCTTCATCGACTACTTCGAGCAGCGGGAGCGGGTGCAGGAGCGGTTCCCCCGGGTGGCCGCGTCGGGCACCACGCTGTCGTACCGGGACATGTGCCGCTCCGTGTTCGGCATGCAGAACGAGCGGCCGCACCTCCTGCCATCCGCGATGCTGTGGAAGAACCAGAGCGAAGGCAGCGACCCGCACGAGCTCCGGCAGTGGTGGCAGCCCCAACAAGGCCCGGAGCTGGTTTTGACCCACAAGTTATACAAATGGCCTGCTTCAATGTAGATGCATGGCCTTATTATATGCTCTTCTCTTGATTATCTAGCTATTTGATTTAGTGATTCAGTGGATGCTTCTAATGTTAATTGATTTTACTAATCTATCAAACCGTGCTGCCGCAAAGGCTAATGTTGTTAAAATCTATTATATTTGAAAATTATTTAGAAATTAAACTTCAAACTAATAATCAAAATTGTTTACCTACTGCTCTCCTATTTTTTCAATACTTCAACATAATATTTATATAGATGTGTACTTACCTTTATCCAGTTGTTATTGATTTTTAATTAGTAATTACTCTATACACATCTACATTCACACTTTTTTCATTTTATATCGCACCTCCATACATTGTGTTTACCATAAAAATTAATATTTCTCATCACTTCCTCACGTACATATATACATAGTCTACATGTGACACTCATCATGCGTATATACCTTAACTTAGTATTTCTTTATTAACAATTATATAAATAGGTAATTTAGAATCATATATTAGTTTACTATTGGACATTTCTGTATGATGCAAATGAAGATAATTAGATTAAGATTTAGATGTTTACAAGTCACATGTGGGTAAGTTAGATACAAATTTAGAATGGCATTTTAAGTTATGCTTTATAACGGTATGCATGAGTAAATTTTTTAAAGATTATGGGTTACTTTAGATTATTTTTTTATAATGGCAGAGGTCTATAATTTAGATATATGTTTAGGGTTTATTTTAGAATATTTTCATAATGATAGAGGTGGTAACTTTTTAGAAAATATCATGACCAATGACTATGATTATTAAAGTTTACAGAATTGATGTTTCTGATTTTTGTGAAAATATCTTGGATTTGTCTTTTTTTTCTAGCGTGTCTGTGAGAACTAATGTGGAGTCCCCAATAGATGAAAAATGAGGCCACATTGCTACAAAACTATTACCATGAGCTATCTCTCATTTGTTAAATATTCGAACATAATACTTATATAGATACATACTTATTATCTTCATCCGATTATAATAGATTTTAGTTAGGAATTACTCTATAATGTTTCCATCAACATTTATAATCTTTAACTTTCCACTTTGCATCGCGAGTATGCGCTTGAATTTGTTTAATGGACCCTAAGTTTGAGTTATAATTGTAACATAGAAATCTATATTCTCATAACTTCCTTTATATCTTTATATAAATGGCAACATACACATCATGCGTATATACATTAATTATTATATCATATATTAATAGTGTAGGAAATATACGATTTAGAATCATATATTGGTGTTGTTTTTAATTAAGGTGATTTGAAATCAAATTTAGGGTTACCTCATATTATTTTTAAAAATATATCATATGTGGGTAATATAGATGCAAATTTAAGGGATTGCTTTAAGTTAATTTTGAAGTAGTAGTCGTGGTCAATTTAGTTGTAAATTTGGGAGGTTATTTTATAATGGCAAATGGGTAATATAGATGAAAACTTTAGGGGTTACTTTAATTATTTTTAGTATTAGTGGTGGGCAATTTATTTTCAAATTTAGGGGGTTATTTTCAATTATTTTTATAATGGTAGAATTGGGTAATTTTGATGAAGATTAGGGGGTTACTTTAGTTTATTTTATATAATGGCAAAAGTTTGTAATTTTGATGAGGGGTTACTTTAGTTTATTTTATATAATGGTAGAGGTGGGGGTAGATATATATTTATAGGTTACTTTAGGCTATTTTTATAATAGTATAGGTGGGTAATTTTTAATAACATAATAGATCCAATGGCTATGATGACTTGAGTCTACCGATTGATGGCTAGATGTTTGTTTTTTAGGAATTTCTAAGATTTCTCTCTAGAAAATAGAGTGTTCACCTAGGATCCTAGGTGGCTTCACCTGGAGGCTTCAAAAGGAGCTTCCAGACTTGCATGTGTGGTATTGAAAGATGGTGTTTAAAGAAAATGTACTTGCATATGGGTACATATGCTCTCCTTGTACTATCGGTTTTCCTTTCGGAGCAAGGTATGAATTATATTGAAGTACACACAGTCTTGATCATTGATCTCTAAATTTAGTAAGAAATTAAAGTTATTTTAAAGTTGTTTAACAATCTTTAAGGAAAAAAAGGAATTGTTACCTTTAAAAGTTGATGAAAGTATTTAATTTAAAATATTATTTATGATTTAATTTCATTTTTTGAAGAGTAGGTGAGCTTCTTTTAAATGAATCCCAGGAAAAAAAAACACTTTCTCTTGCTTGCAATTGGGCTGAGCAAGATCTCGGCAGCCCAAACCACCAAAGCTAGCGCAAGGAGGCCACAACCAAACACATACTCTACTTATGTAAAAGATAACTATTAATATATAATTTTGTGATACAAACTTGATATCGATATATTTATATTAATAGTTCTTACAATGAAAAGGTGCGGTGTTAGGTAAGATCCAATATCGGATTGATATGGAAAATATGTAGAGCTAAGTGATGCTAAGAAGAGGGGGCTGCACGGAGGGCAGTTTGCAGCCCTCCTGCACGGATTTTTTTTCCCCCTAAGAACATTCTCGTAGAATCTTATAGAGATGATAGAGGGTTCAATATAATTTATCCTATAGTGTTGCCCTATTATGCATATGTGCCTTGATATCTATCTAATGGCTACTGATGCTCAAGCTAGCTTTCTAGCATATGAAACAATAGTTATTGTCCTTGTTTAGTGGAATCTGTTCCACACATCTGTGAGTGATCACTTCATGCTCGCTTTTGGAGCAGAAAAGAGAAATCACTAGTGGAATGGATTATTATCACTGTGTTGGGCACTAAAGGTGGAGTAGGGAAGACTTGCAAAGTCTTCGAGGCCATCCGATGCATCGCTTTTACTGTTTATGTAATTTATATTGTCTCTGTCCTTAAATACATGTTGTTTAAGACAAGCAAATTAGTTCATTTTTGAATTACCATTCTTATCCTAAAAATTAGTATATATTTAAGCATGGAGGGTGATGCATAGCCTGTATGCATATTATTCACCTTCCTTCTTAAATTTCTATGCTTCTCTTCTCCTAGAGTTCTAAGCTGATGCACGTTATATCATACTTTTTAGCTAGATCTTTTTTTTTTGAACGAACGGTCACCAGATTGGTGCCATTTCTATAGATGTTCATTTGCATACTACTATCATATTACCCATTAGTTACCACCAAATAAGTAGGATCTAGAACTCACCCGATCAATGTACGTCCACTATTTCCTACTCCATGATTCTCTCCGGGTCTTAAAATAAAGCACAAAGATAGACGACCCTTTCTTCGTGGAATGAAACGTAGACATGGATACATGGTTGGATATGGTCCGATACCCTCTCTGACATTTGCGCATTTAATTCGGCGGATCCTGTTAATATCAAACGTACTCCAACACAAGTTATTTTGTGTGCCTTTTTTTTTAAGATAATGGAGGTAATTATTAATCTCTCCTACCTCTACGTCACTGCATCAATCATGAATAATTCAGGATGCACACAACCATTTATCTTTGAAAATATGGATCAGCAGCAGCCACACTTGAAATTGCTTCTCCAGCTCCTGTGTATAAATACGCACCATTGAGTGATAGCTCTTTCACGGCAAAGCAGAAGCACACTGGCCTACTGCACTGTGCACGTACTCAGCTTCAGCTCGATCGCATTGCACGATATGGGTTCAGACGTATTTGCCGACTCCGGCCCGAAGCATATGATGGAGAGAGCTGGTATGCACGTATGCCTGATGAAGGTTATTAACTGGTATGCACGTATGCCAGATCGTTTTGATGCATTCATCAGCTTTTCCGTTACTTGAACTCGGTAAAGATCGGACAAAAAATTTCCATTTCCATTTCTGAGATTAACCGCGTTCTATGATTTCAGGGACAGCGACGAGCACCGCCGCTGCGTCGCCGCCTGCATTGTTAACGGGACTTACATCATGGAGAGGGACGAATCCGGGCTGCACTCAGGCAAGCCGCTCGCGCCGGCGTGGTGGGAGAGCTTCGGCTTCCGCCGGCTCCAAACGCTCAGGTACGAGTGCGAGTGCGTGTTCTGCAAGACCAAGACCAAGCTGTTCACCTTGGGAGCCCACCGGCCGTGCTCTATCTACGGAGCCATCCTGGAGCACGTCGGCGCGCGCCGCCACCCGTCGGCGCCGCGCTACGTCGTCGCGTTCCGGGGCACCATGCCCGGTCACCCCTCGTACCTCGGCGACATGCACCTCAACCTCCGGATTCTCGTCAACAAGCAGCACGCCTGCGGACGCTTCCGCCATGCCCGTGTCCATGTCGCAAAACTCCTCGACTCCATCGCCCCCGACGGCCGCGCCACCGGTAGCGCCGCCGTCTGGCTCGCGGGCCACTCGCTCGGCGCGTCGATAGCGCTGGACGTGGGGCGAGACGTGGTGGCCAGGATGAAGGGGTGGAACCTCCCGGCGTTCCTCTTCAACCCTCCGCAGGTGTCGCTGGCGCCCAGCATGCTGCCCCAGGCCATGAGGAGGGTGGCGAAGAGGGTCATCTACCCGACGAGCTACGCGGTGAAGGCGGCGCTGGGGACGACGGTCCTCAGGCCCCACGAGAGGGACATGGAGACGCTGTTCGAGACGCTGGCGCCATGGGTTCCCGAGCTGTACGTGCACGAGAGGGACATCATCTGCCAGGGATTCATCGACTACTTCGAGCAGCGGCACAAGATGCTGAACCGGCTCCGGCCCGTCGCCGAGGTAGCCATGAAGCTGTCCCTCCGTGACATGCTCATAAGCATCCACAGCACCGACCCGGAGAGCGGTGAGGACCAGCGGGTGCGGCCGCACCTCTTGCCGTCGGCGAGGCTATGGAAGAATGCGAGCTACCACGACGCACACGGGCTTGAGCAGTGGTGGAGGGCTGACAGCGAGCTGAGGCTGAGCTCCAGGCGGTACAGCGATCATGGAGCTGAGGCTGAGCTTTTCTATGGTTAAAAGGCATCAGCGGTACTAAAATGATACCTTGTGATTGTTGTGTCTAATACTAAAATTTAGTACTAAGTCCTAATTCTCGTTCTTCTTGATGTTAAAAGATTATCAATAAAATGTTCAGTGATTTTGTCTTATGTTGATGTTTTAAAGATTATCAATAAAAAATGTCTAATACTAAAATTTAGTGCTAAGTCCTAATTATGAGATTTTTAACCTAATTTTTCTTTTACATTGGGTTCACTTTTTTCTTCTACAATGAAATCTCTTTTCTTCTATACTGAAATGTCAGAACTCCTGTTGCTCTTTTGAAGAGGTTCTTTGGAAAAATATCTTAAGGTCAACACATCATATTAGCCCACCTCACTCCTGTCAATTCATGGAATAACTCCACATATTAGTCCTTGTTGAAATGATCAGTTAAGTTCGTTTCATTTACAAATTAACGGACCAGTCCATCAACCCATGCCCCCTCGGACTGGTAACTTAAGCCAATTCCCTCTCTGCCATCAAAATTTATATTAATCCTTTGCGTGCCATCAAAAACAATTACTTCCCTTGTGTGCCATCAAATGAAATTTTCAATCCTGTAAATGACATTGCCGTCAGCTTCTGTTAATTTGTAACACGAAACGTTAACTGGGTAGGCACTTCCACCCTGGGCAATGTCAAATTTGCCCCTCGCTAGAGAGAGAGATGGGAGGCGGATGACGCGCCAGTGCGGTGGTGATCGGCGCGGCCGGGGCTGGGCGACCTCGAGGCTAGGGGGCGTGCTGTCGGGGCTGCGCCAGGAGGAGCCTAGATGTGCGCACCGGGGGCCTGGCGAGTGCGGCGGGGCTAGTGGCCTGGTGCAGGCGTGCAGCGACCGAGCGGAAAAACCTGAACGGGGGACCTCAAGAACTACTGAAGTGATGACAGCATCAAGTCCAAGCCATTCTAGCAGTCAACTCTTAATAAGTAGCTGGTTCCTATGCTTTCCTGTACGTATCTGGACATTTCCATTTATATGGGAAGCTGCACCTCAACATATATTAGCAAGTAAGAAAAATGAGCCAAATTTAACTTGATTATTTTGTGAGGGGCAACATCGTCTTTTCCATACCAACTTAACAGCCAAATGGCACACAGGGGATTTGAATTTTTATTCGATGGCACATAAGGGAAGTGAAGTATTTTGATGGCACACAAGGGAGTGATACAAATTTTAATGGTATAGAGGGAATTGGCTCTAGTAACTTTAAGAGACATAAATATTAGAAAACTTAATTGCTTACCTTGGTCTTTCTCATCCGTTGAGTATTTTGACATAATATTCATGTAGAACATACTTATATTTATCCGGTTGTAATAGACTTCAATTATGAATCAGTCTGTACATTTTTCTCATGCTTGTCGCACCTCCATGCATTATTGACATGTGTTTATTTCAACTTTTAGTTTGAGCTATGTGTTTAATTTGGAAATTTATATTCTCATCGCTTCACCCATATATGTACACATGGTCTACATAATAAATCAGAAGACTATGATGATTAAGAATCTGCCAGATTGATGGCTGGATGTTCCTGAATTATACGGAAATTTCGAGAAATTAACTTCTTTCTAGCTCATCATTTCGTGGGGATTAAAGTGGAAGCTCCAAAATAAAGTAATAGTAAGATTTGTGCACTGCTTTATATTCCGTGCGTATGTTCTGTAACATTGCGGGAGTAATGCGTCTCTTTGAATCCGCTAGTTGGCGCTTATAGTCCAATGGTATCAGGATCATGCCTGAATAATTTATTAGGTGGCAGTGGTATATATATCATCTAAGCGTAACGTTTATATTGGATTTTGGATTAGAAAAAAAAAATCTGAAATGGAAAAGTGTTAGGTCAAGATCCACGCAATGAATTGATATAACAAAAGCTAAATGGTATGGCCCTTGAAGCTAAGAACAGTTATCTAATCTTATATTGATGGCAGAGAGTTGGGGTCTTGTGTTTATCTAGTGAAAGATGCTCAAGCTAGCTTTCAAGCATACAAACCCATACCTATTTGTCCCTGTTTGGTAGAATTTTGTTCCATGCTTCCGTGAGTGGCCAAAAGCTCGCTTTTGGGAGAAAAAGGGCCAAGCACTAAATTCACAAATAAAACTGAATCAAGATGAGTGTGCATGATCGTAGTCACAGAATTCGGGGTCGATGCCTCGTTCCTTGACCTTGACCTGGGTCACCATCCCAACCCTCGATGCCTCATTCCTTGACCTGGGGTCTGTCGTACATACATCTATGGGTCCATCAGAAGGTTTGGACAGTCCTAAATACAGGGCCAGACACCGAGACGTGTCAAATATGAAGGCTACGGTGCAGGACGGTGTAGGCTACGTGGAGTAAAGAAACTAGTCGAGAATTAGGAAACTACTCGTAGCAATTAGAGTAGGACTCATCTAACCGAATCCAACTAATATTCTTGTAAACTACCGACCTGTAGCCCTGCTCCCGGCAATATAAGGCGAGGCAGAGACCCCCCTCCAAAGCTATTCAATACAAACAACACACAGGACGTAGGATATTACGCAATCTAGCGGCCCGAACCTGTCTAAATCGTGTGTCTGAGTTCACCTTCGAGTTTCTGATCTCGGCGAGCCCCACGCACTAAACACTACCACGGGCACCTCCTCGGTAGGTTGCCGGGTCTAAACACCGATAGCTGGCGCGCCAGGTAGGGGCTCTTGCTGAGAATCCACTAGAGAAGTCGATGGCCCAAGTCATCATCAAGTCAACCATCGCATTCAAAGCGGGCGTGACGTTCATCTTCGACTCCTAGGTTTGCACCGCAGATGGCGCTGAAAACTTTCACCGCCACATTGCGCCAACCCTGGAGAAGAAGCATCATGCCATGAAGCTCCAGCATCAAACTCTGAAGGATCTCGTCAAAAAATTTGGTGAAATTTCAATTTCTGACTTAGACAGAGGCTGGGGGGACGAGTCCAACTACAACTCGACTTCTCCCGCTAGTCGGACTGGTTTTCACGAGCCAACGCTTAAGCGATCATGTGAATTGGATTACGACCCAAGTCGATTCCCGTTTGGACTCCGAAACACAGGTGCTATCTACCAAGCTACCCTGTCCAGATCACAATTCGACGCGGATTTGATCAAGGACCCTGACTACTACTCGGCTGAGGGTCAATCTGCATTTGTATTGTCTTCATCTTGATCTTGAAGAAAAAGTAGGTGGATCGACGAGCTGACGACCGGGGAAAGTATGCAAGTACCCGAATTTCTGGCCAGGATCGCCGATCTAAAGATGAAGGGACTGATAGGCATTGGGCTAGCCTTCAGTTTCTTGAAGAGATGAGTACAACCCTTGCAACTCCGCCACACGTGGGGTTATGAGTACTCGGGTCTTAATGACCTGTCCAGGATGTCGCCTGAAGAGATCTCCACTAATGAAGTGATGGAGAGACTGGGGCGTATGTTCAAGAATGCTGAGGATATCCCCAAGATAGTCAGGCCTTCAATGCTTCCGACCTGCCAAGAGAAGTAAGTACCCATGGTTGTAGCCCCCGAGTACCTATTAGTTGTTGACCTTCTTTGCCAACTTTTTTCCCTTTATGTAGGAAGACTACTCATGTTCTTTTCACCCCCTCCTCCCCCCGGTGTTGATGATAGCAAAAACATGTGGCGTACTTTTGGACTGGGTTGCTCTGTAATTGGGGCCACCCGGGAGGAAGAGGAGGAGGACGACGAAGAGACCGAGTCCCTTAGCAGCTCGGACACGGCTGCTGCTAAGGATTTTGTTGTGCAGCATCATACTTCGGAGTAGGTCGGAGCATCCTTTGGCGCGTCAAAGCATCATGCTGATGCTAGTTTAGCCCTACCACTGAGGAGGTGACAGACAGCGGTTGTCAAAAGGCGCGTTTCGCGTAGTCTTCGCATCGTTGAGGATGCTCCTCCGCCGATAATAACCTTCGAGGAAGGGCAAGACCCTGAGGTGCAGGTATGATTAAGCTTGTATAGTGATGCCACGACTACTGATCATGACTTCTTTTTCCTGCAGGCGGCCAATGATGTAGTCGAGACAATGGAGACGGCAGCCGATACCATTCCAATTGAAGTTCCAGCCGCCAGGGAGGACATTAATGTTGGGGATGATTGCGAGCCTCCCGCTGCTGAAGTGAACCCTACGGGTACTGAGGTACTCGTAGGGGATGAAATTAGGACTACCCTAGCTGGTACACCCAGGAAATGCTGCCGCATGCCCCGCCAAGGGTGTCCACCCCCACTGTCCAGCCGATGCGCTTGGTGGGGAACCCGTCACTGAAGCTGCGGAGATCCACCAGGTGAGTACTCTGTTGTTATTTGAGTACCAATTTTGTATCAAGTACTTGGTTGTCTTCCGTTTCTTATGCTCTATCTTGTGTAGTACATCCTTAAATGTGGACATTGGTGCATCAGGTTCGGGGTCAACAACTGATGGCGCAAGCCGCTCAATTGAAGATCCAGCCCCC
Organism: Setaria italica; assembly: GCF_000263155.2. Lineage (NCBI taxonomy): Eukaryota > Viridiplantae > Streptophyta > Magnoliopsida > Poales > Poaceae > Setaria > Setaria italica. The sequence goes on along the minus strand of NC_028451.1, from coordinate 42,103,616 downwards.
GCGCCTACCATAGTCCTAGCCGAGAATCCAGCTCTGACGCCAGAGGCGGGCGCCACATCCTTTGTTGTTGTGTTGATGCGTGATGTGATCAGCTCACTGAGGGATGTTACGGTGCCAGAGCACTCCCTGAAGCTGTGCCTGTGCAGAATCCGCCCACGTTGGAGGTCTTGGACGCGATACCTCTCAACGCTGCAGATCCCGGAGTCTCTGAGCTCGAGGCTGCATGGACTCTTGAGGCTGTGGCTACCACAACTGGGACGTCATCTGAGGTAGGGACATCAATAGACCACGAGCTAGTCTCGGTACCCGGCACAAGGAGCGAGTCGGCCACGGAGGGTCTGCTGCGGCCTGAGGAGGTCCAGGCCTTCGAGAGCCCCCTGTTGGATCCGTGGACAGTGGCTACCATTCTGGAGATGAACCAACGTGTCGTGTCGTATACCGAGGTAAATTCTGATTTTGGTTTTCTACTATTTATCTTGCAAGGTTTCTTCTGCGCATCCTCCAAATACTAATTTTTGGTGAACAGGACCTGATCAACCATTCTCGCCGGAATGCTCAATTTCTGCAAGAATATGATGAAGCCGTGCGTCGGATTGAGGTACTGGAGAAAAAACTGGCTGAAGAATGACTGCAATCATCTCGGCTTGTGATGAAGTTTGACAGTTTAGCGGCGTCCTTCCGGGCGGAGAGGTAAGAGTTTGCGAGTAAAAAAGACCGCCTCGTTGCCCGTAACAAGTCGTTGTACCACAAGATTGAAGGTGAGTACTCGCATTTGTGGCCTCCGTCTGTCTATAATCTGTAGTCTTTTGATTGATGTCTTGTTTCCATTGTGCAGAATATAAAAATTAAGAAATTGTGCTAAAGAACTCTGTCACTGATTGGAAGAACGCCTTCTACCAGTTGACCGATCAGCATGATAAGTTGGTGCGAGAAGTGGAGAAGATGGAGCATGATCTGGAGAAGGAATCCAAGATGCGCCAGGATGGTGAGGCTAGTCTTGTCGAAGCTACGACTACCGTCCAGGCACAACAAACCGAACTCCAGCAGTGGACCGAGGTGGCTCAGCCATTGGCTGATATGGTGGAGCCCCCAGTTGAAGGCGCAGAACCTCGCCCACTGGTGGAAAAGCTCCGAGATGCGCCAGCGAAGATCACCAGCTATATCCAAGGGATGGCGAAATCTATGTCCAAGCAGCTGCTAGGCTTTGTCAAGTCCTTCTACCCCAAGGCCGACCTGTCTCCTGTCACGGAGGGGATCGCTGGGGACTATACTAATGAAGTCTTTCAGCAGTATCTGGAAGAGGTGGATCCCATCGCTAAAGAGGTGGCCAAGTATTTGGATCTGTAGTAGACTTATCTTTTCCCCCCTTTTTTTGTTGGTCATGAAAAATATTAGTCCTGTAATGGAATACCTATGTGTATAACTTTAAGTCTTTAATCGATTTGTTGCTCTTCGACTAGTTATCTGCAATGTTTAGTACATCTCAAACTTTGGTCCTGATTCTGCTCGTTCAACCAAGTTGAGTGTCTGCGCACAAGGCTACTATTATGAGCCTCTTCGGAAGTGATTTGTTGAGTACTTGGGTACTCGAGCTATCCGGTAGTAATCATTGAGTAGTGTCTCTAAGATTTCTCGTGATAGAGCTTTTTCCCTCGACTCTTCGGAGTGGAAGACTTGCATTATTGTTGTTTTGTCAGGAAGTACATATGAGAGTACTGTTCTTCCTTGTCTGGTTGTAAAAGGGACGAGTCGCATGTGAGCATTAACTCCAGATTCCATACGATAAAGATAGGCTTCACGTGGGTACTGTACTGGGGTCTAGTGCCCTGGGAGCTTTGTTGTGCAGTCACGGGTGCTTTCTGTAGCACTCATGGATGGTAGCTTGTTGCCCTGGTTATAAATAGAGCTGTTGTTGCCTTTGGAATGCTCATGGCTACAAAAAGTACTCAAAACTAGTCGGAAAAGTCTACAAAAAGTACTCAGAACTGCTGCATTTGGCTAAAAAGTACTCGGAGGCTTATCATACATACATCTATATGCCCACCAGAAGGTTTGGACAGTCCTAAATACAGGGTTGGACACCGAGACGTGTTAGACATGGAGGCTACGGTGTAGGACGATGTAGTCTACGTGGAGGAAAGAAATCAGTTGAGGATTAGGAAACTACTCTTAGCAATTAGAGTAGGACTCATCTAGTCAAATCCGACTTGTAAACAACCGACCTTTTGCCCTGCCTCTGGCAATATAAGGCGAGGCAGGGACCCTTCCAAAGCGATTCAATACAACCAACACACAGGATGTAGGGTACTACGCAATCTAGCGGCCTGAACCTGTCTAAATCATGTGTCTCAGTTCACCTTCGAGTTCCTGATCTTGGCAAGCCCCATGCACTAAACACTACCATGGGCACCCCCGTAGGTAGATTGCCGGGTCTAAACACCGACAGGATCACCGTCCTGAATCGAGGGTCGGGCAGGGTCAATGTCGCATGGGTCATCGCTCCATAGCAGCAGGGTCACAGCCTAAATCGAGTGGGCTATATTAAGCAACAGGGGAGGGGAGATGACACAGACTAGCATTACTAATGTGGGATGCCGCCTGAATTGAAGAAGATGTCCTGCTGGTGGACAATATAATGTAACTTGGGGAGCCACAGCAATCAACATCAAATTGACCCTTCTCCAACGAATCTGAGAGCAATGGAGAGAAGAGGAGGACATAGACAATCGATTTTACTAGTGCCTCATGCAAAGTGTTGGTTGACGGTGAGTGATTTGTGGCCGGTGGTGATAAGTTGCCTGAGTAGAGCAGCAGCACTAAGGAGGCGGGGAGGCAGCTGCTTGCGTGACTCATAACATGGATAATAGGCTTGGCGGGCCATCATACGCAACCCAGATCGATCAGTTATTTCTTGTTTTTCTTTTCTTATTTACTACGTTGTATAGAACTTTTGTATCATAGTCATAGTCGGTTTCAACGACCCGGATTGATTGGGGTCAATCGTTCCAAACTACCCCTTCGACCCATATTTTTAGACACTAGTGACCCTCGTCCCTCGACCCCGACCCTCGACCCAGTCGACCCGACATTCTGGTGACTATGTGTATGATCCTGGGTGGAGCAGAGAAAGAGTTGCAAGAAGTCTTCGGCACAATCTGGTACACATCGCTTGTCACAGGTTTGTGTAGCTTGCATTTATCTTGCTCTTAGTTGTGTTTTTACAACTCCATTGCTTTGCTTCTCTCTTTGCAACTCTTTAGACTTACACATTACGCGTTTAATAGTGTGCTACTTTCTTTAGCTAAATCTTCGTCTACTAAGTACAACTATCCATTAATTTCCCAACAGATTGTCAGAACTCATCAGGAGCTAACAAAAGGGCACGGAGCTCTTAAGTATTGCTTTTGTTTGGTTTTCACAATCATTGGCACTAACAAAAAAATAAAGAAAGCAACCGGTGTACATGTATTTTGTTTTCTTGGAAGAAAATAAAGTGACTTACACTTGTGCTGCCCCGCTGCCCAGTCCTATTCCCTTCTCGATGATTCTCTTAGAGTCTTAAAATATATAAAAGGAAACAAAGGCAGACCCTTTTCTCAGCGAAACGTGGACATGGAGATATATATATGGTCTGATACTTTCTTGAGAAACTTCAAGCTAGCGCTCCCGTGAAAACGAAGACAACTGGAAGAGTCAATCAAATGATGGTGCGCATTTGACAGTGTCTCTCGTATAAACTCTAGCACTTGTCCATCTCTCTTTCTTCCCATCTCCAGCTTCTAATAAGATAAATGGTCAAACGTCGTGACCGAAAGTCAACAGCAATAAATATTTTGATAAGAGGATAATACTTTACTCTTTCTTTTTTAAAGAAGAGAATTGCAAAGAAACTGAAAGTACGTCTCAGTAAAATATAACCGTGGCATTTATCGATCAATAATATAATACCGGCCGGTTCATGGGCTCCAACGAGAGTTTCATGCATACAACCTTTTTTTAGTAATGGAAATAAAGACTGCCCGGGCCTTTTGTATCATGGGATGCATATAGCCAGATCCAGGAATGGAGCAAACAGGGTGCTACGTAATCAGAGGCTACAAATCCCATTAGTTTTAAAGTTCAAACTAAATATATAGGTGTCAAGTACTCAAGTGACACAACAAACAGTATAGGAGACTAGGAGTAGAAGTTAAATGCACTAATGAAATGCAAAAAAAAGTACTCGATACGGCTAATCTTCAGTGTGAACAACATTTTTTGATAAATGTTTCTTATCAACATGAAACTTTTTTACCCCAGCATGGTCTGAGTTCGGCCCCTGCATACAGGTACACCGTTGAGCGCATCAAGACGATGGAACTGAAAGTCAAAGTGCAGTACTGGACCATGTCGTGTGTGCTTTTGGGATTCTACAAAAACGTTGGGCCATTATACGTCACGCTGCACGTCTTTGGGACAGGAAAGAGCTAGAAGATATTATTATGGTATGCATTATTCTACATAATATGATAATTGAGGATGAGAGAGACTCCTATCAGTTGCATCAAGATGGATGACACATATGAAGAAGGATGATCTACCAGACCAATAACAGGACTTGACCATGGACCAATACATGGATTTAGTAGAATCCTAGAGATCAATGATACTATTCATGATAAAGAGGCGCACAAACGTCTCCAGTCAGATTTGGTGGAACATATATGGCAAAAATTTGGTGGTCAGCAAACTTAGAACACAACCTGTGTAGTTTAATGTGTCCCAGTCCTTGCAAGTATCTTGTAATTTCCAAATTTTTCATCAGAGTTGTTGTATTCCTAAATTAATAAGAAATTGTATTGACATTGGTTAATGTATCTCTAAATTAGATTAACATGGCACATATTCCATTGCTCGACATGTTTATGGAGAAAACTTCATCTGCTATGGCAGTATATATAAGTCAGCAATCAGGCTACCAGAACAAAAGGAACAAATCACATCTATGCATTGCATAGACATCGCACAGAACAAATCACATCCTAGCAAGCAGGCAACGTAATGCGTATATATCGCACAGAACAAATCACCTCGAAGCGGCGGAGCACCTGCGTGGGAGCGGCGCGGCCCCTCGCTGGGCTAGATCTCGAGCGTCGCCGTCGCCCTCCTAGGCCCAGCCAAAAGATTCGCCTACCGCGTCCGGGGTTGCCGTGGCCAAGCTGGAGTCGGATGCTTGGCGCCAGTGGTGGCGGCTCGGACGGTCGCGGCCAGCGGCGCGGATCGGGATCCTTGAGCGGATGAGGACGGAGGCGGACAGGCGGTGTGCGGGATAGGGAAGGACTGGACGAGAACCCGCAGGAAGCAACGACGGGAAAAGGAGTCGGGGAATTTTTTAGCTAGATGGGTCCCATGCATGGACTCAGGTGCTGGTTCTCTGCGTTGCGGCTCTGGTGTTAGTTGATGTTAAATCCATGGTGGGTCCCACCTTAGGACCGGGGTGCACCCATACATTGCTGGTGCCCTAACAAGACCCTGCCCTTTTCCTGCTCATAAAATAGTAGCTGCTTATGGGTCAACGGCAGCAAAAGGAAACAAAGCAACGATAATAAATACTCCCTTTTGACTTTTGATCATTTATCTTATTCAAAAAATTATGTAGGTATTATTTATTTTGTTTATGATTTATTTTATCATCAAAAGTATTTTAACATCGGCTTATTTTTCATACGTTTTTAATAATTTTTGAATAAGATGAATGGTCAAACGTTGCGAAAAAAAAGTCAACAATGACAAATATTTCAATACAGAGGGAGTAATAAATTCCGATCAACGCCGTGCAACGCCTACGAATACGTAGGTGTTGCATGTATACGAATACGAATATATATATATATATATATATATATATATATATATATATATATATAAAAGTTTCATTTGACTTTTTACATCAAAGGCTAGAGGGAGGCCACGGTTGAGTTCAAGCAATAATTAGACAATTTTTTGCATGTATGCAGTACATGCCAATTGCTAAATTAAACCCTTACCGGCCGACAACCCTTGTCTTACCAACCCACGGTACGGTACGGTGGACTGCTGATCGCTGTATGCCTGTATGTTTGATGCCCCACTTGTGGTAACCGTGCTCTGACATAGTCTTTTGACTGGTTTTTAAGCATGCAGCACAACGTAAGTACGTAACGAAGGGGTCAACCAAATTTAATTTAACGTATGATTTTGACAGGGCCTCACAATCATGTACTCGTACTGGTTCAGCCCCTTTCTCCTCCTCGAGTTCATTGCACTCGTGCTTGTAACTGAACCCTAGCTCCTAGTGGACTTATTTTTACTCTTAACTTCATTGCAACTTGCGCAGGAGAAGAACACTGAACACCGTCTGTACGTCAGCAGTGTATAAATGTGCTGCACACAGGCCTAGGCTTTTCACGGCAAAGCAAAAGCACAGACGCATTGTATTTGCATTGCTCGCGAGTCGCGACTACACTTGTTGATTGTTGCTTTGATCTCTTGCTGATTGTTGCTGCTGGCCGACGGTCATCGCTAGTTGCCGGTGCCTCGGATCCTATCCTCTCGCACTGAACAATGGATTCAGGGGATGCATTCGCCGAATCCGGCCCGAAGCTTATGATGGCGAGAGCTGGCGTTGGTTCTTCTCCGACGATGATTGAGACCGATTGGTATGCACTCTCGATCAATATCACGCACGCACGCCTTCACGCGCTAGCTAGCGCTATTCATTACCTAATTTTTACTCGTACGAAAGAGCTAGAGTTCTTACGCATTGCTATACACGCAACATGATTTCAGGTGCAGCAGCGAGCATCGCCGGTGCGTGGCAACCTGCGTTGTTAAAGGGACTTATGGTCTGGAGAGCGATCGAGAAAAGGGGAGGCTGAGGAACACGCGGGAGAATAAGCAGGCGCCAGGCGGTAGCGCCGGCGTGGTGGACGAGCTTCCACTTCCGCCTGCTTCAAACGCTCGAGTGCGATTGTTTCTCCTGCGACCTTTTCGTCGGAGCCAACCGGAGCTTCATCTATGGCGCCATCTACGAGTACGAGCCGCCGGGGGGCGCGGGGCGCCACCCGGAGGCTCCACACTACATTGTCGCCTTCCGGGGCACCATGCTACGGGACCCCGCAGCGCTTCACGACATCTACCTCGACGGCAGCATCGCGCTCAACAAGCAGCACAGATGCCGCCGCTTCCGCAGGGCCCGTGAGCAGGTCGAGCAGCTCCTGAAGAAGATCACCAATGGCGCAAGTGGCGGCGTCTGGCTCGCGGGCCACTCGCTCGGCGCGTCGATAGCGCTGGACGTGGGGCGCGACATGGCAACCAGGAAGGGTGCTATCTCCCGACGTTCCTCTTCAACCCGCCGCTCCTGTCGCTGGCGCCGCTGGCCGAGTTGCTGCGCATGTCGGACGCGGCAAGGAGGGATCTGTGCGTCGCCAAGTGCACGGTGAAGGCAGCATTTGGGAGCACGTTCCTGAGGTCCCATGTGAGAAGAATGGAGGGGCTGTTCCAGCGGCTGGAAGATTGGGTGCCGGAGCTGTTCCTGCACCGGAGGGACATCATCTGCCAAGGCTTCATCGACTACTTGGAGCAGCGGCAGGAGATTCTAGACCGAGTTCCCCCGGAGTTCCGATGGCTCGCCGAGGAAGCGATGGAACTGTCACTCCGTGACACGCTCACCTCCTGTTGGCATTAAAATCACCTTGCAGATCCTCTACACGGGCCGGTCAGACCGGTTTCGCCGGCGAGCGAAAAAAACCAACAAACGCCCGCCCGAGAGGGACCTATCAGGGCAGGCGCACCTTGGATTGTTCCAGGGTCGGCAGGCAATCTAGAACGTCCTCAGACGTTGTAGAGACGAAGGAAGAACAGCAGATGGGGATTAGAAAAGCTAGGGCAAAGAGAAAAGGTAAAAAGGCAAAATAATAGATTGATAATGGTTTTGATCGATTGGATGTCCTCAATCGGCCGTAGCCCTTTATATTTATAGGGTGGGGAAGTCTTGCCCCATTAGGAGTCGAAACACTAACAAATCCGGTGTCAAAATACAACTTCTAACTCGGACTACACAGACCAACCGGTCTGACCATCCTGGGAACCGATCTGACCGATTTCCTATGTGCAGATCTTCCCGAGGTCATAACTCTCTCATCCGAATTCCAAATCAGACATTCTACGTATACATTTTGATCTACTCGATGAGAGATACATAATGGTGAAGTTTTTTGGAGTACTTTGACCAAATCGATCTAACCGGTTAGGAGATCAGTTCAGAGACCTGATTGTCCAGATCTGCAAATTTTAACCTTGAACCCATCCTTTCGTGGCACCAACACCATCATGAGCGATGAGGAGGAGGAACTAGAGCAGAGTACAGCCACACCTTTTGCCATCCGCGAGGCTGTGGAAGAACTCGACCAAGACCAGCGGCGCATTCGGCTCTCACAGCCTCCAGCAGTGGTGGGAACCGGACAACCACCTAAACTTGAGCTCCAGGCAATACGGCTATCGTACAGTGTAAACTCTGGATGCTGTTGCATATGCCTTCGCTTGGTGCCAAATACTCATTACTCAATTGCGATGTGCATTTATATATGTACTGTTTGATGTCATATCAATTGAATTCATTTTTTTTTCTGTACCCACAAAAAAAATTCATGTTTTCGTGTATCATGTATTTAACGGTATATCCTGTGTATCATGTATAGAGGCATGTGCAGATATATAGTTAACCAGAAGTTTTTCTTTTCTTTTCTCCATTGTCGATCAGAAGTTAGAATCACAGTGAGTTCGGCAAATAGGCGAGCACTCGTGCAACTTGAAGAACTTGTATATACAACTCATGCAACTCTTTAAAGAAACGGGAATGGTACACCAAGGCACACTATTGCAGTTCTCATCATAGCAATGCTAACAGAAAGATGAAGCTGTAAGTAAATATCGTACCAAGCATCCTCCGCAGGAATAGACAGGCAAAATTGGAGCCAACACCAATTGTAAGACGGCTCCTCGTTTCCTGTGGCAAGTGGGTCTTAAACGCTCCTTTCCAACCCAATCGCCGCTTTATCGGCATGAACAAGAACCATAGCTGCCAACTAGATGGGTTGCGAAGCAATAGGGTCATGAAGGTAGACACGCAGACCACAATGGCGATCCGCTCGCTGACCGGGCTCAAAACAACATAGGCACCCAATGCGAATCCTATAACCATACTTCTCGTCGCCTGCTCCATCGAAATTACAGAGAGGAACATGTAGATTGCACGAAGCAGCGGATGGACATGTTCTGACCCTGCATACGTGAGCCAAATGGTGGACAGCGTGGAGCCAACAAATGCAAGAGTGTTTGCCATCACGAATGCCTTGAAGGTATATCTGTGTGACAAAATTGGTGCGCCGGCATGTGGATGTCCATCCGATATGTAGCCACCGGGCAGAGTGAAAACTGCTGCAAATGTGACTGTTGAGACAAGCACGGAGCCAACAATTAAATTCTGTGCAATGTTGGTAAATTTCTTTAGCTCGTTCCCAGAAGTTTTCCCAATGCCAAATTCATCTATGAAATGATCAAGGCGACGAGGACTAAGAACAGCTCCAGTCCATGCCAAACAGCGGAGAATGATGACCTGTGGATTCTACCAGAAGAAAATCAACCTTTCAGGAAAGCAAATGATACAATTTACAAAAGAAACAAATTTTAAATCAAACCATAGCATGAATTAGAAGATGCAAAGAAGAATGTAGTCCCAGGTGATTCGGTGAAGCTTACCAGTGTATAACTTATGCCTTTGTCAGTTGCCAGTACTGCAAGATCTAAGGCAGTGAGGCCCTGGTTGTTCACTATATTTGGCAGTACACCTTTTGTTGCCATTAGAAGACTCACTATCATCTGGTCTGCATTCTTTACAGCAAGATGCAGGGGCGTGTTGCCTTCAGAATCCATGACATTTGCCATTCTTACAAGCTCTGCAGTACCAGAGAAACGCCAAACAACTTTCCATTTCTTATTCTCAATAGCAATATGTAGGAAATTTCTTCCTCTGCTGTCAAGCAATTCGTCACAATCTGGGCAGAATCTACAGAGTTCATAGATGAGTTGACCATATCCCATTTTAGCAGCAATATGTACGGGACATAAACCATTGGAATCTGACATATATGCTGGAGAAGTGTCATGGCGCAATAAGAGCTTCATAGTGGAAATATTTCCAACAGACGCAATGTAGTGGAGAGGAGTACTGCCTGACTCATCAACTTCTTTCACAAGAGCTGGGTTCCACTGCAGCAATTCCTGTGTCATTTCTATTATGAAAGAACTTCAGTGAATATGTCAGGTGCATGGAAGTATAAAATAACTTTTTCTCGAGTAATGACGTAATCACACCTAAATTTGATCGATTATGCGTAATTTTCAACAAAAATGGTTCATCTTTTATAAGGTTCAATAAAAAAATCTATAACTTTTGTCAGCCTGTTAACTCCTCATTCCTTGAGCAAATAACTAGCATTCAAAAAAACTTCTTCAATAGAATAGAACCGTCCATGATATACTACTTAAGCCTATGTCTGTCCATGCTTACATGTCCTTTTCAACAAGGTTCTTTTCACATGTACCTTTATTTATCTTCTATCTCATGATTCACATGTAGGACAGTAGGATTAATATATAATATGCCACCCTGGCCATTTGATGAGTGCTCACTGCCCACCCAAAACTCAATGTTACCCATAAGTATTTGTGCCAAAACCTATTTCATAAGCACTAAATGTGCAGCCCCACATAATCTGATAATCGACTACAGAATAATCATAATGTCACAACTCACAGGCTCACAGCATGATACTCACTGTGTGCTGCCAAGACAACCCTAACCAAAATCGCTATCACTAGCTTATAGCAATTTGAACTGTTTGAGTTTAGATAGGTATACACTAAAGTTCAATGCGTGATAAAGTGAACGTGAATCATCACATCAAACAGAGAATCCAATCATCCGACTCATACTCCATCCACCACTAGCTTTAGAAAAAGGGGCATCATTGCTTTGAAACGAACGGCTAAATTCAACTCAATCCATGAATCCAACCACCACATAGTTCGATCATTCTATCGAAAGAAGTATTTCCAGATTTCAGTCAAGCTTCCCACAGTACCTCAATCCCCAATTGACAAACTAGCATATCTAAACCTGACCCACTAGATCTTAATGCACTCCAAATTGCTCATTAACTCGTCATAAACAGAGCAACATGAACTAGCAGTCAGGAGGAACTTACCGTAGCTCGTTAGCACGGCGGCGTGCATCACCGTGCGGCCTCCCGGACCCGTGCTCGAAGCCAGTACGGGCACCTCCTCCTCCTCCGCCTCCGCATTCCTATATGTCCTCAAGAGCAAGCGCACCATCCCCTGGGACCCGGCCGCCGCCGCCATGTAGAACGGCGACTCCCCGGCGCCGCCGCACAGCCCCACGAGCCCCGGGTCCGCGGCGGCGAGCGCGCGCGCGGCGGCCTCGTGGCCGCCCCGCACGGCGTCGTGCAGCGCCGTCTCCCCGCGCCTGTTCGTGGCCCGGGCCAGTGCGCGCAGGGAGGAGGAGGAGGCGACGAGGAGCGCGACGACCTTGTGCGCCCCGGCGCGCGCCGCGAGGTGGAGCGGGGTGTCGAGCGCGGCGTTGCGCGCGGCGAGGAGGCGCGGGGCGCGGCGGAGGAGGAGCGACGCGAGGTCCGCGTGCCCGCCCGCGGCCGCAACGTGGAGGAGCGTGTTCCCCCCCGCCGTGGCGGCCGACTCGAGGTCCGGGGCGGCAGGGTCCGCCAGGAGCGCCTTGACGAGCCGGCGCTCGTCGCCGCTGCGCGCCGCGCGGAGCAGCGCGGGGCCCATGGTCGGCAGCGCGGCAGCAGCAGGCAGCGGGCGCGGGGTCGGGCAGGGGGACGCGGTGGTGGTAGGCGTGGACGGCGGCGAGGCCTCCGCCGGCTCCGGCGAGGCCATCGTGCGAGCGGGCGTCGGTGGTGGAGCAGGGGGAGGGGGGGTGGGTGTTTTATTTTGGATTTATGCCACCGATGACCTGCTTTGCTTCGAACTTTGATGTGAACTGCGAAGCGTACAGCAGATGGAATTTACTTGGTGTTAGACCCTCGGTGATGCTCATAATTATGTTCAGGGTTCCATTTCTTTCTCTGACTTTACGTGGAACATACAGATGGTGTCATGGTGATTTTTTTTTTTTTGAAATAGAATGGTGTCACGGTGAAAATTGGCGATAGGCTGCTAGTTTCGGCGCCATGATCTCAGCCATCCTTCTAGGTAAGTGAATTTAATATTTTCTTGTCGTTAAAATACAATCATTGTAGACCACAAGTATTATCCCATTAGTATACTCCTAGTATCTTCTTAATGCTAGTGGGTTTTAAATTATATTTTCTAGTAGTACACCAGGTCCTGACCGAATATGTGTGTTTTCATAGTAAATAGATAAAGCCGGCCAATATACTATTTGAAAGTGGAGTAGTATACTCCTGTATAATTGTTGGCAGACACGTCTTGTTGCATGGTCTAGCTAGCAAGACATACGATTCGTCGATTCCAACAGTGTTGGATGCTCATCCCTTACAGCCGTCGATTACAATACAGTGTAAACCCTACAATACTAATATAGTTATCATGATAGCACGAACAGAATCCTCGAAAACAAGAAGGATGGTACAAACAGAGCCCGCAGGGACAGCGGGGAAAACCACGTGGTTTTGTTCTCCGCACGTACAGCAACGTGCTTTCCATTTTAACCACCCGCATGGAGACGCCAATAATTTTTTATGTCCACAGGGACCGGGAGGGGGTGGGTGCGGTCCGTGTCGGAACACGGTGCACGCGGCGAGGCGGCAAAAGGCACGGCCGTCGTGCGTGGCTTTTCCCTCCGCTCTTCCGGTCCTCGATGGCCACGATGCCGGCCGGCCATATGGAAAAGAAGCCGGCACGACCTTGCGCCGGAGGACGCGCGGGACTCGCACGTTTCCAGCGTGTTTCAGCCCTAGCCTCCGGTGTCGTGGACAGCAGGAACCGATGTCGCCACGCGGGCACTGCCAGCCGCCCATCCAAGTCAGGTGGGAGCTAGCGCGACCATCCGTTAGCGACTGCCTAACCGTCGGCGTCGTCGGTTAATCTAGAATCTAAGTGGGGGCATATCTTGGGTCTATCCCTCTGTGTCGTATACCAAATGAATTTAGAGTAAGGTGTTCTCGAAAACATACCCTCATGATCAGTTTGGTGCCGCCAATTAGCAAGAGGGTTGGCAAATTAGGAGTAGAGTTTACCTCGGAGTCACGCTAGTTGGGAGTAGAGTTCTAGATAATCTCTGGGCTCTTGTTAGGAAGGACTCAAGAACATATGATACTTGGATAGGGAAAGGGCACTCAAATAAGAGAGTTATCAACAATCAGAAAAACTAACTCAATATTTCAGATAGGCCGATCTAACAGTTTACAAGGATTATATTCATGATTGACTTGCTCCTCCATAGTATGAATCTCAAATACTAAAGTTGAAAAAAACAGTTTAGGATTCACGAAAATTAAGGTCCTTGCTGGCCGGGCTAGGTCCACCACCAGAGCGTACACGGCCCCATTTTCGTTTCAAGTTGGGCCACAGAAACCGATGGGCCCTTTCTCTTTTTTTTTCTTTTTTCTTTGAAGAATAATTGCACGATGTGACGATTAAAACACCCACCGCCCAAGCTAACTAATCAAGTTGTCTGCGAAAATTCTTCAGAGTTTAAGTTTCAAAGTTTCTATATTTTGTTAAAAAAATAAAATGGATATCTTTATTATAAAAGGCAAAAAAAATTTGAAAAAACATTGACACGCCTTGGGTGACAAGTGTAGAACTACACCATTCACGGACATGCAAATCGAGAGCAGGAGAGTTCAAATTGTTACAGGAAGTTTGCATGCAGGCGTGGGGAGTGCCGTGTGCTCTCCAGTTTCTGCCAGAAAATTTGTATTGGAAACTTGGCGCGCGCACGACCTTCCCGTTATAACGGGAGACGCTCCCGCGCCAATTCCGGTGTCCAAATGCGGCCATTTGACACGGTCTTCCCGTCTTCCTCCAGGAGACAACGCAACCCAACCACAAGCGTTGGCGTCCATCGATGGAAGCAGCGCACGCGCTCGAGAACCTCCTCAATTTTAGCAAAGCTCGCACAAAACCTGCATGCCTAATTATACCTTCATGCGCCTCCTCCCCCGTTGGAACGCATTTGCTTCCCACCACGCCTGGCCTCCCCCGTCGATCCAGCGAGGGAGCCGCCTTCCTTCTTGCCTCCTACGATCCAATCCATTCATTATTTGCTCGGACGCTTGCTATCTGGTTCCATCGTCGGCGCCATTGTCGTTCTTGGAGCGATCGAGTTGAATGGTCATGGCAGCGCCGAAGCCGCTCCGGCGGCGGTGGGCGCTCCTGGCGGTGACGCTGCTCGCCGTGGTTACCGCCGCCGTGGCGCAGGACTATAACGACGGAGCCGGCGATGACGAGGAGGACGAGAAGAAGAAGCCGCAGTACAAGGCGCAGGAGTCGTGCAACGGCGTGTTCCTGTCGTACACGTTCATGGAGCGCACCAAGGAGTACCCGCACCTGAAGAACGCGACGGCGCAGCCGTACGCGTTCAAGGCGACGGCGACGGTGCTCAACACCATGGCCGAGGACCTCAAGGCGTGGCAGATGTTCGTGGGGTTCCAGAACAAGGAGATCCTCGTGTCCGTCGGCGGCGCCGTGCTCCTCGACGGCTCCGACCTCCCCGCCAACGTCTCCGGCGGCGTCACCTTCGCGGGGTACCCCATGGCCGACCTCCTCAACTCCATCGACACCGCCGGCGAGACGTCGCTGATCGAGAGCAAGATCGAGATCACGGGCACCCAGTTCGGCGTGAAGCCCCCCGGCAAGCCCATGCCCAAGACCATCAAGCTCACCAACCCGGCCGGCTTCCGGTGCCCGGCGCCCAACCACAAAGACGGCGTGATGTACGTGTGCTGCGTCAAGGACCGCAAGTTCAAGGCGAAGAAGGCCAACAGCACGCGGTACGTGGCGCGGCAGAAGGGCGACCTCACCTTCGCCTACGACGTGCTGCAGTCGAACGCCAACAGCTACATGGCGCAGGTGACCATCGACAACTGGAGCCCCATCAGCCGGCTGGACAACTGGAACCTCACCTGGGAGTGGAAGCGCGGCGAGTTCATCTACAGCATGAAGGGCGCCTACACGCTCCTCAAGGAAGGCCCCGCCTGCGTCTACAGCCCCGCCGCCGGCTACTACAAGGACCTCGACTTCACCCCCGTCTTCAACTGCGAGAAGCGCCCCGTCATCGTGGACCTGCCGCCGGAGCGGGAGAAGGACAAGGACGTCGGCAACGTCCCCTTCTGCTGCAAGAACGGCACCCTCCTGCCGCCGACCATGGACCCGTCCAAGTCCCGGGCCATGTTCCAGATGCAGGTGTTCAAGATGCCCCCCGACCTGAACCGCACGGCGCTGTACCCGCCGCAGGGGTGGAAGATCTCCGGGAAGCTCAACCCGCAGTACACGTGCGGGCAGCCCATCCGGGTGAGCCCCCAGGAGTTCCCGGACCCGACGGGGCTCCTGTCCTCCACCCCAGCCGTCGCGTCGTGGCAGGTGGCCTGCAACATCACGCGCCCCAAGCGCCGGGCATCCAAGTGCTGCGTCTCCTTCTCCGCCTTCTACAACGACTCGGTGGTGCCCTGCAACACCTGCGCCTGCGGCTGCGGCAACGACACGGCGACGTGCGACCCGGACTCGCGCGCCATGCTGCTCCCGCCCGAGGCGCTGCTCATCCCGTTCGAGAACCGGACGGCCAAGGCCAGGGCGTGGGCCAAGATCAAGCACTGGCGGGTGCCCAACCCGATGCCCTGCGCCGACAGCTGCGGCCTCAGCATCAACTGGCACGTCATCAACAACTACAAGTCCGGCTGGTCGGTGCGCATGACCATCTTCAACTGGCAGGACTACACGTTCAAGGACTGGTTCGCCGCCGTCACCATGGGCGACCACTACAGCGGATACGAGAACGTCTACTCCTTCAACGGCACCAGGATGGACGCGCCCTTCAACAACACCATCTTCATGCAGGGCGTGCCGGGGCTCGCTTACCTCGAGCCCATCACCGACGGCAAGACGCCGGCGGACCCCAGGGTGCCAGGGAAGCAGCAGTCCGTCATCTCCTTCAAGAGGAAGGACGCGCCAAACATCAACATCGCCAAGGGGGAAGGGTTCCCCAAGAGGGTCTACTTCGACGGCGAGGAGTGCGCGCTCCCCGACAGGATACCCAAGGTGTCCAGCGCGCGCCGGCGGGCTGGGACGGCGAGCCTCGGCCAGGTCGCCATGGCGGCGGCGCTGGTGATGCTTGTGGCGCTTGTGGATTCCTGGCGTCTATGATGATGAGCGGACAGTATAATACATTCATGGGAGCTGTGTAGATCAATTGATTGCCTTACTTACAGTGCTGCATCTGCCTGAACGCATTCCGAATTCCGATTGGAGGGGTCTGTTTCCACTTGAGTTCAGAGATTACAACGATCCACTAATTAATGAAGGAGGTGCAGTTTGCACATGTACACAAAAGCATCCCAAGTGAAAACAGAGGCTCAATTCATCCATCATGTGAAGGGTGGGAGGCTGGAGAAGATGAATTTGCAGGTTTTGATGCAAGAAATGGTTGTCATGGTCATGTGGTATGTTCAGGGCTGTAAGGGGAGGAGGGCATGTAAAATTTCAAGGATGTGGTATTCGTTGAATGTTTATGCTCACTGGGTTTCCATTTTTACTTCAGTTTCTTTGGTGTACACAAGCTTATAAAATGCGTATGTATATTCTGCAGAATTAGTTCACATTATATGTCCAGTCTCCATCTCCTCCCTAGAACTAACATGTCATGAAGCCATGAGTTACTGGCACTGGTGGTAGGTGTGATGTTAGAGTTCAAAGCAGAGCCAGCAGCATATCGACCTTAGTTGATCTTAGAATTCCCGGCCCCTTACTTCTGAAAAGCACCTTGCTGGCATACTGATAGTTTTACATCATAAAAGCACTAGGCTGAAAGCATCACACGACTCGTGATGCCAATGGAAAACAAGGGAAACCATGCTAGTTTGATGGAAATGGAAGACATTGTGTCAAGCACAAATCCTACTCCTAAATCGCCATCTATGATTGGTGAAACATTGCCATCATCATTGTCTCTAAAGCCCAGCATGCAACCTGAATCTTCTCTTTGTCCTCTAAAGTAGTACATACCAAGAACCTGATTCTATAAACGTGACATGCATATAAGATATCACTGCTGTTTTGTGAAAAGTCACATAATTTCTATTAAGTCATGCTGTCTGCTCCACATAATCTACTTTCTGACCGATTCAACTCACCTCTCACATGCATCTCTCTAGCTAGCTAATCAGCACGAACCCGAAAATTTTCGTTCGTTCAAGCTGCGCTTGCCTAAGGTCGAACGAAGCACCGAGCCGCTCGTCAACTAAAAAAACACACAAGAGATTCGTGTCCATATCTAGCCATGCGTGGCCTTTGCCTCCTCTCATCCTATTTTCAACCTCTTCTTTATTTTACCATACCCCTATGTATAGTATGACTTAAATTTGCTTTTACACAAGTTACATTTACAGAAGGAATTACTCGTATGTTTTTGAACATTTTCCTATTTAATTAAGTTGGAACATTTTTCCGATGCGGACATATAATATACTTCCTTATTGAGTGAAATGGTTTTTTACTTTTACTTAGGAACATCGAAGTGTCATAAAAATGGTTTGGGCATAAGCAAGATCTAAGCCGACTTTTGTTGGAACTGATAATACTGTTATTAAGTTACAACACTGCTTCTTTTAAGTTCTAAGATTTTCTTTCACGCTTTTACTGTTATTAAGTTGTTTGAATTTGTAGCGATAAACTTCGACACAAATAGCTAAGACACCTCCGCCATCCTACTTGACATTCTCTTTGGCTATACTTCAACAAGAACATTCAAGATCATGCACTGTTACAACTCTCACAGTATGGGCACAACTTTCTTGAAACATAGTTCTGCCGCAAGGTGTTGCTCATTTCAACTTGTATTGAAATAATTATGTAGGCAAGGCATGCTACCCGCACCGCCTTCTGTCTGTACAGCCAACAAAATTCTGGAGTACAACGAACGTGAGATACATACAACCGGTTGCACTCATCCTGTACTCAACCCACTAGCCTGGTAACATCAGGGTCAGTGTATATGAGGACATGTTCAGATGATTACCATCTGTGTCCTGTTAACCTTCACTCAAAATTGTGTGTAGAAAATGGTCGTGTACTTTCAAATGGTTAGAATAACCCATTGGGGAGGTATGTTCCATGGCACCTTTAAGGTTTCTTTGCTTGGACCTGTCAACGGAACAAGTGTATTGTACTTAGTCGGTTATGCCAGAAAATTAATTCACAACATATATTATCACTTTGTTTCACAAAAAAAACGTATTATCACTTTGTTACACCTTCCAGGTTCTGAAATAGACATGCTTTGGAAAACAAGTTTAGCCAACTTTTAAACTAATTCACTTTACTGCTAACATGATGGTCGCTTACCTTTTTCAAATATTTCTTGTGAAGTGTCAATGCTCCTGCGCAGGCTTTCTTGGCATCTAAATTCCCATTTACATCATTCAATATCTAAAAGGAAAGGAAAGCAAGAGTTACATTGTAGATGTACAACCCGGTCATAGATTGAAGTTGTCATTTGCCAACTACAGGTGGAAAGAATGATCAAATTTTGGAAAGAAAGGAATAGATAGGTTGTGCCTCTCACCCTGATAAGATCATCCAGTCCTCTAGCTTCTTGTAACAGCTTTTCTCTCTTTTCCTTCAGAACACTTGCAACCATGAAAACTGAAATTGGAACAGGACCATCTTCACCATCATCAGACCCATTCTTTGTATTTTCCTTATCTTTATCCTTATCCCACTTGCCAAAATGGCGCAGTCCTCTCAGTTTGGATTTAGAAACTTTATTTTTATGTACTGCGCCTGCTTCTTCACATGCTGCGAAGAATATATCTGGGTCGTATTCCAGAGCCCACATCATCTGTTGACAGGTTTGATTGAGAGAACATGAGTTAAAATTAACAGACTCATGTGGATGCTAATAATATACAGTGGCACTGCATGCTTAACATTAAAAGAAAAATAGGAGATGTGCTTCTAACTCGTAAGATATGACGACAATGTTATGTTCACGCAACTCTGCAAGCGCACACAAAACACGCAACCATGCAAACAACTAAGGCATGGCATTACGTTGGTCTGGTTTGATGACTATACATAACATGTGGAAACAGGGATACGCCTGTAAAGAAGAATGGAATGCTCAATTGAAGTACTTTCCATAAAGGGGTATGCCTTATAATCATGTAGATAAAAAATCACTGAGAAGAACCAATAGACATAATCAATTATCTGGTTCTATATATATTCATGATATTGTATTGCTATGGTAGCTTCATACCTCCCAGAGGTATAAGGAGTCTCCAAATGATACTTCACGCCGAAATAGTACCATGAACATACGGAACGCAAAAAGGTAGTCACCTCCACCGAGAGTTTCTGAGTGAAGGACTCAAAACAGTTAAAAACTGTTGGTAAAACTGGAAAAAAGAAGATGGATTTTTGACAATTTCATTGATACCCATTTTTTACCTAAATGGTCATGTAGCTTTGGGTCAAGAACCTGAATAATAGACGCAAGGTGTTGAAGTTGGTTGGCAACTCCCACAGATTGATCTGTGCATTTGAAATTTCCTCGCTTCAAATTTAAACATCAGAGTAATCAGAATGATGCCAGAGATGAAAGAAATGTATCACAAGAAGATTTACAAAAAGAAAGACCTACCAATCTACGCATCAATTTCTCAAAGCACCAAAATGCATCTGCTTCATCCTTGAGTAGCACTATCATTGGTGAGCATAAATCACTCATTCCTGTTTGAGGTATAAACGTTAGTACACCTGTAAGCTTATTTGAGAGTTTCCTCTGCATGTCAGATGTAGCTGACCTTGACAGTAACCAACATCTTTGTCAATCCATGCATACACGGCTAGAATATCCCACAACTTGGAAAGGTTTTCTTTGTTCTCATAGAACACCATGGTGCGATCAGTGCGTAGCACATCAAGCCCTATATTGATTTTCAAAGATCAACAAAAAATAGGGAGAAAAGGGTTCAAGGAAGTAGAGAAAAAGGATAGAAGGGCTAAAGCATACCAATTTGATGTAGTGTCAGCTTCCACTCAATAATTTGCTTATCTGTAATGCGTTCTGCGGATTCATCTACTTCAATTTCATTTCTTCTGGTAGCCGGAGTACCTTCTGAAGTGTTCTTGTCAGAAGTAGCCTCAAGTAAAACCAGAGGATCCTTAATAGCTCTGCCATCCTCGGTGATAAGTGGTGCTGTGATAATTTTACCACTACCAACATGAGAATCCATCTCTCGACAGTCTTCCTTCCATCTGGCATACTGTAACCTGTGTGGTTTGTAAGGGAAAATTTCAGGCTAAGTGAACATCATGTTTTATTAATGATTTTTTATTCCTAAAAATAAAAAATAACAATAAATTATTACAGAGTATTGGAAAAAGGGTCTTCAATGCTAGGATAATACAAAGGAACTGATGAAGAACAATTACTTTCTATGGTAACTATGTACAAACTGAAGCTTGCCATCCGAAAAGGGTACGAAAACCTAAAATACTCCTGATAATACTGACAATTATTTATTTGCCTATACAATAGGGATCACATTACCATTTCTTGGAAGAAATAATTATCTTTAATAATAAAAGAAAAATAGAAAATGAAATGATGGTCAAATGTGGAACAACTAGTTGGAAAAGCAACTGTTTAATTGGTGATTCAACCGGCATTACTGTCACACCCTTTAACTTTAAGGTGGAAAATACTTACAAATCTCTTAAGGAGAACAAAAAAAAAGCCTATCAAATAAGAAATGGTCCATATGCTCTTTTGAGGAAGTAAGTACCTGCGTATTTGCCTGATCTCTTCCCTCTCATCGAAGGTACTTCTGGGATCGAAACAGCCAAGTAAGAATTCCCAAACCTCCCCCCTGACTGTTGGATGCACACCCTAAAAGTAGATCACATTGATTGGTATAAATA
Source organism: Setaria italica (assembly GCF_000263155.2). Taxonomy (NCBI): domain Eukaryota; kingdom Viridiplantae; phylum Streptophyta; class Magnoliopsida; order Poales; family Poaceae; genus Setaria; species Setaria italica. The sequence continues at coordinate 42,082,397 of NC_028451.1, read as the reverse complement.
TTACAGGATCATAATTCGTAGAAGAAACATCTGTAGGACAAGGGGCAGATATGAAACTGAGAAACAAGGACTCCAAAAATGAGGAATCTTACTCCTGTTTGTATCCGTCTTAGGACTGAGGCAATATCAAGACAGCCATCGGCACTAAATGCAGCCTGCCATTTCCGGGCACTTAACGTTTTGCCAGCCTGAAATGAAGAAATACTGAAATAGATAAGATAGAGTTGCTCAGAACAAGAGAGGACTGTTTTGTAGACAAAAACCAGGAGTGACATTAACCATCAACGGTTCTAATGAGCTCGTTTGTCAGGCGCTAATGAGGCTGAAAGGAAATGATATTGTATTAAGAAAAAGATGAAGCTTGATAGTGTTAATATTGCACAAAAAACATTTGTTCTTTATTAATCACCAACTTAAACAGCAAATTGAAGATATATTTATGCATTATTGAAGTAATGCACCCATAAATTTTCCATCTGTTCAATTAAGCTTCGTTTTTGTCATCCTTTTTTTTTTTTTTTGAAAGGGCGGCAAGAGATTTGCTGCGAGTTTTATTAGACGATAGTTTCTGTCGTCCTTTATCACACCAAAACTGTAGCAGCCAAATTCTTTGTTTTTTACCCTGAACACGAAATTGGCCAAATTCTAAATAGTCTAATGTGCATGGTCACACAACAATAACTAAACTAACAGATAGAGAACGAAATAAAAGATCGAGGGATGAAGAGGGAGAAAAAAAAACAGACCTTGATCTTGAACTTGCTCTTGGGCACATCGTCCGTGCAATCCGACCGGACCTCGTAGTAGGAATCCGCGGGCGTGCCGCTGCTGAGCCCCCACTTCAGCATCTTCGAGCTCAATCAACGGCAGCACGCCACAAAGGCCAAGAGGTCAAATCCAACGAAGACGCTTGGAACGAATGATAGCAACACCTTGGCGTGCGTTCAGCAAGGACCCCCAACAACCGATTGGCCTTCCAAGATTGACCCAAGAAGCAACCAGGATGAAGCGGGATGACGCGGAGCCGATCCCCCCTCGAACCAGCCTGCCTGCCTCCTGGGAGTGGGGACCGCAGGAGGAGGAGGAAGGTGAGGTTAAGGGGGGACGGGGTCGGGGCGAGCCGGGGAGGCCGGGTGGGGTTAAATTAGGAGGAGGAGGAGGTCGGGAGCGACGGGGAGGGAGGGGTGGGAGGAGGAGGACGACCGGTTCCAAGCTGCCGCCAGGCTCCCCCAGCTCGCCGGCTTCCCCGGGCATTCTTTGGTCTTTGCCCATAGTTGGACGGTACTACGAGTTCGCGTTGTCGGAAATGGACAGGTACACGCCAGCGTCAGATTTCGTGGGTAGGTATGGCCGTTAACTGCTTTAACTAACGGGCTTTGCTTTTCAGCTTGACGGCCGGCCGGAGCCCAAAATTGAACATGAAATTCCTGGCTCCTGCCCATCCCCGCAAGCGCTAGTACCAGAGTGCCCATAAAATCATTTCAAAAAAAAAACAAATTGCCCATGAAATTTGCGGAAACCACACCCCAAGATGCTTTCCCAACTCCCTACCATGCCACCTACCTCGCCTCGCCTGGAGGGCAGCGCCGTGGCCGACGGCATCGCGCGGGGCGGCGGTGGCGCATGGAGATCAGCGCGGCTGCCGACGACGCTGCGCGGGGTGGCGGGGCAGTAGCAATATAGCCGAGTAGCGGCGTCGGTACTCGGTAGGGCACCTGCAGCAGCAGCGAAGCAGCGGCAGGGGCGGAGCAGCCGCTGCTGCGGATGTGCGCGCGCGGTGGGCCGAAGCTGACGAAGAAAGGAGCGGTGGAGGATAGATGTGCAGCATGATCGGATAAGGAAAAAAATATACGAGGGAGAAAAGGAGAGAGAAAATAAAGGGAAGAAAAAATAAAGAGAGAAACAAAGAAATACTCCGTATTAGTTAATCTCTATTTATATTAATTAGTCCTTTTCATTTCACAAGAAATCACACTACAGATTGATAAAATCGCACTACAACCAAGTAAATAGCCAAGAGAACAACATAAATTTAACCTTTTTTATTCATTCATGAAAAAAAATAAAAGAAGAGTTTTGCCAGGAACCACAACCCACAACTGGCTATTTGGAGGAGTGGAGACCTACCAAATAGACCCTTATTAACACTTTCGAATAGGTGACTAGGTGAGTCGCGCTAGAGGACCTTAGATAGCGATGCAGTTTCATGTCATGTACACATTTTCTTATATATTCCTATATATTTCTGTTTGCCCAAAAGAACGAGTTCCGACGCACCTTGAAGATGATGATCGTGGAGATCTTGGCTAAACATAGCCGTATGTTTTTTTTTCTTACATGTAAGCTCCATCTTCCTACATCTTCATAAAAGGAACATTGGTCCTCAATTATTAAAGAACCTTCAAAATTTAAAACACAAATGGTGTAATATAGGTAGTTGCTCGCCACGTGGCTTCAGCATTGCGCTGGTAGCCAATCGCGCCGTCGACGCCGGCCGGCCGGCGTTGATTGCCGCATGTCCGCCAGTTCGCGTGCCTCCAACGCGAGGCGTCGTCCTTGCGTCGCGAAGAAATCGAAGCCTCCGCACGCTAACAGCCTTCCCCCTCTTCCAACCAATGCGCTCCTTGCCATCATCTCGGGAGATGTTGAGGCAGCACCTTGATTTGGTATCCCCCGCTAGAGCCAACCTGATGCTGCCAGTCACGGCCATGCGGCAAGAGCAGCGTGCTGCCGCGAGCGGTCTTTAAGGGGAAACTGTAAGCTGCATCTTCCTTGGTTTTGCAGGTTGTAGCTGCTACAGTACTGCTTCCTCCCGTGCGCTCATCTCTCCGTTGTGGACGCAGCCGAAGGCTTTGGGAACTGGGATCGACATCGAGGCCGCCGTCCGCTCCGCTAACGATCTCTGTACCTTCTGCGTGTATGCAAACCATACGCCATGCATCCCTCTGTCTTTGTTGCATTGCTAGGACATGGCTCATTATCCTCCTCTGCTTTCAATTTTTCTGCACATTCGGAAGGATCGTAGGAAGTTCCAATCGTATGCGTGCAGAATGTAATCGATGTGGAGCTGGAGGTTGGAGCTGTAGCATACACAAGTTGCTTGACAAATTCTTGCTGTGTGTGCTCTGAAGCAACCTTGCCAATAATTGTTCTGTTTCTCCATGGTGGCCTCCAATAGTCCAATTGCAAGTGGGGTTCTAAGAGCAACAAAAATCCTTTACGGCATGTAGTAGCTTTTGTTGGAGATTTCATGATGATAGGTTTAAATGTTCAATTTATCTAAACTTAGTTCAGTTCTAAAGGTGCTTGGAGCATACATAAACAATTAGTGTCGTCAGAGTTGGCCTCTGTGGTAGGTTCCTGATCGATAGATCAATGCAGACTCCAAAGGTCCGTAGCACTGTGCTGTTGTGCTAGGCGTCTCAGACCACCATGGTTGTTGTTGGTGACCTCTATCTATTTTTCCCTCTTTCGTTTTCTCAAAAAGGAAAAAAAAAACAGAGATGGCAAGCGAATGACCTTTACATTGCTTTTTGTTTCGCCTTTTTTCAGGAGTGTGCGGATTGTTAACCAGCAGGAGTTTCATCGTATGCATCTATCCATGTGAACCTTAGTCAGTCCATGTTAACATAACTATCTACTCTCAGTTCCTTAGAGTAGTTTATTAAAACAGTGTCGATTCAAAGTGCGTGGGGTTCCAAAGTTATTTTCATGATGATGAGCCTTTCTATTTGTACCTGCACTTGTGTGCCTCTTTGCATATTTTACAGATTGTATGTGTTTACAGACCTTGAAGTTTGTATCTGATTGTACCAGTCTTTTTGTACTTCTGCACCTTCCTTCATCTCCTAAGTCCTAATTAAGATATTTCTTCGCTGATAGCAGGTTCCATGGTGTAATAATTTGATGTAGTCTGTTTGCAGAAATTTCCCCTTCTAGTTAGATGCTTTGAACTATTTCAATTTAGTCGCCCATTAATTCCCATTTATCCGTAGCCTCATATGTTACCTAACAATATCCTGTACAAGGCCTGTACCTGGAAGAGTGCCGGCGCGAAACACATGGCAGCCTTACTTAAGGGGGTATAGCCTTATACGGTATACGTAGTATAGGCGGGCGCTTTGCTGGCGTCGAGTTTTCCTTTATCCTTGTCTTTAAAATAAACATGTAAATCTCTTCTATATTAATAGAAATGGCACAGCCCGTGCCGTTCGTTCAAAAAAAATCCTGTACAAGAGACCAGCCTCCCTCATTTAACCTCTGAAAATTTTCGCCCTTTTTAATTGCAGTACACTAAAATACCAACTAAACTATGATTGCCTCAGCTTTGTGTTATCATCCTCAACGAACACTTGGAAAAATCAATGAGGCAAGAGAACTAGATCCACATTATTCATTCAGTTGATGTGGCTTGCACTGCCTAAAGTTAGCTAATTCTCTTTTGTCCAGGATTTGGATCACTGATCTATCTTTTCTAGGACTACTGTACCTACTCCGTTTGATCGAGGTCGTTTTCGCAATGATATACGTTGAATGTATGCTCCCTAAATCGCAAATGGAAACATAACGAAGAACCTCTTTGATGTCTGTATGTACCTTCTGTCATCTACATTGCTACATATGTTGTACTCCCTCCGTCCCAAATTACTATTCGTTTTGGCATTTCTAGATACATAGCTTTTGCTATGTATCTAGATATAATATATATCTAGGTGCATAACAAAAGTTATGCATTTAGAAAAGTCAAAACGAATTATAATTTGGGACAGAGGGAGTAGCTCTACTTCTTCCATGCCTTTCATTCAAATATTAAAAATAAATATGTAAAGAGTACTATAAGAATTGAAAACGTAATTTGCATAGCCCATTAGCGTTCGTAGCACTAGCTATCAAACCAACAAAAATCATAAATCCTCGAGACGACCATGCAAGCGTAATGCACATGGACGAAGTAGGCGCGGCGTCGCGCGCCTCCCTTCCTAGTATTATTAGTCTATGCATGAAATCTATGGCTCAGAATTGGTCTTCAATTATTACCTCTTCAACTTTCGTGATTTATGCTAAAAATAATCCACATGTTATGAGTAGACCGAGCAAAATGCGGGCCGGGTTAGGCTCGGGCCGGGCTGGCAAGAAGCTCAGAATGTTTCGAGCTAAAAACATGACCAAGCCCGCCCACTAACGTCTTTCGGAACAAGCTGGGCCTATTTGCCGGGTGGCTAGTGAAGCGAACTTTTTTTATTTTTTATTTTACTATTTTGCAAAAATATATAGTCGGATGAAAAAATTGCAAAACTAGTCTACTGTCGCCGGCTGGGTCGGCGGTAAGGCGCTTCCGCCGGCCCAGGCGGCGGTTGGGCCGGCGGAAGAGCTTTGCTGCTGGCGGGTAATGGTACACCCCTCCGCACCATATTTTCAAAAAATCATAACTAATTCATATCAACTTGGATGGAGATAAACTTTATATGAAAATTGTAGATCTCAACGAGATCTACAACTTTTTAGTTAATTTTTTTTTCATTTGATGTCATATTGGTGCTCAAATAATCGACACAAGTTTTAGATCCAAAAATATTTTTTGAAAATACGGTGCGGAGGGGTGTACCGTTACCGCCGGCTAGGCCGCGGTAAAGCTCTTCCGCCGGCCCAACCGCCGCCTGGGCTAGTGGAAGCGCCTTATCGCTGGCCCAGCCGGCGACAGTAGATTAGTTTTGCAATTTTTTCATCCGACTATATATTTTTGCAAAATGCTAAAATAAAAAATAAAAAAATAAAAAAAAATTCTAGTGAAGCGCAGGCAACCTATATGACTTCCGAAATTTATTTTGTTACTTGGCTTTTCTGATTGGAGATCCGTACAACAACTGAGATTGTGAATTTTCTTGGATGCGAAGCGGGTTCACAGGCGCTGGTGGAAATCTGACGAACAGGTGTTAACAACTGAGCGGAGGACGCGGATGAGAATCTAATTTGGATTTCAAACTTCAAATATAATTTTCTCTTAAACCGTCACTCCAATTTGAAATCCATTTGAACCACCCTGTTGTTTGGAATTAATGCAACAAAATAAGATCCAATATAAGTATATTTTTATTTTCCTAATATATTTTGAAAATCAACATTCAGATTGTACTATTTCAACATTTTAGACACGCTGCTTCAACATTTCCATACAAAATGTTGATCTAGTTTATCCGAATCGTTGAACTAAAGTTGAGAAAATGTTGAACCTAGTACTTTAAAATGTTGACTATATTAGTTTAACAGTTTAAACGTGTTAGTTTAATTTTATGTAAAAATGCTAAAATAGTATAATTAGAATGATGAATAGTATTTTTAATCCAAAATGTTGATTAAACACTTTGGGTTGAAATTGACGTCATCGTACATCTGGTAAGTAATTAGCTAATAGATATTATAATTAGAAGAATGGGGAAAGGAAAAAATAAATAGAATCTTATCTACTGCCGCACCGCATGTGCCGGGAACAAGACTTGTATGAGATTCGTGGGCCGTTAATAGTAGAAATCAGCGCGGTGAGCCTGATGGACTTTTAAAGCCATGAAGCTTAACCAGCTTCCACAAGTCAGGACCTCCAGTGCAGCGGGCTGTCTGGCTTCGCTTATCGCGGCGCACATATTACAACACTGACTGGCGGCGACACGCCGGCTCGCCGCCATGCGTGCTCCGCCGGCAGCCCGCCAGGCCGCCACCGCGCTCGTGGGCCTAGAGAGAGGTGCTCGGCCGCATGCCGCATGCAAGCGGCCTTGCTTGTCCGGTGGCGCTCTGGCGTAGACAAGTCCGGCCGCGTGATCTCTCTCCCCAAACGACAAGAAACGGCCGTGCCTCAACCCTTATTGCGCGCAGAAACGGATAGTAATTTCGTTTTGCCGCCTACGTTCACGCTAGTGCCTTCAAATATTTTTTTAAAAAGAAATTATCTCCTGCCTCTACGACCGCACGAACCAAATTTTATGTCAAATTCAATTCGAAAGGTAATCATTGAAATAGAAATAAATTAATTTTCATTTTCAGTCTCGCTCGTCAGGAACTTTGTGTTACGTGGAAATATGCCACGCTAAATACATGAGCATTGAACGTGTAGCGTGCAGAGGAGCTCCTTCCAAACCCATCAGTTTTGGTCGTCAACACTTTGCCTGTGTTCTTCTACTACAGCTGTGTGCGCCCGAGCCCGACGCAAATGCTGCACCGATCGAGTGTGACGATCGACGACCCTGCAGCAGACTACTCAAAAGCCAAGTTGCACGAAGAAGTTTAGGCTGCTCGATGTATACGATGAAAAGAGGGGGCATGACGATACATGCCCAACTATACGGCACCCAAAATAAAAACGTGCATTTTTCTAACAACAATAGTCCTCGGCCAACCTGATCTTGTCGCTCTACTAACTCTGTGATGATCGCGAAGCATCAACGATAGGCACCACCGTACCAGCTTTCCCGAGACACGATCCTACCCTGCATCCACCAGCGGAAACGAAAAGACGAAAACATAGGAAGCTGATGACATATGTGTGGTCCGGATCCTCAGATGGAATATTCCATATCTTGTTCCTCGATCCATTCAAACCTGCTCAGGTAGTGATCAATTAAGCTTAATTAATTATCTTCATAATAATGTTAATGATGTGTCTTGTTCTTGGCTTTGGTGCTAGTGTTACCTTATAATGTATCTCTAGTCACGTAGTCAACTGTAAAGAATGAAGTTTGGCAAAGTAAAATAAAGGAAGCACACTACTCAATCACCCGCCTAGCAGTGTAGTCGTGTGGTTGCCATATAATACGTTTCGAGTTGATTCGGAAAAGAGGAGTAAATTTTCTTATTGCCAGCTCATATGCGCTCGTGATCTCGTTGGCAAATCCACTTGCATCAAAGTGTTCTTAAAATGACGTACTGTCATATAAGATTATAATCCACCTAAATTGTATAATTAAATTAAATTATAGGTCATATGTACTATGATAAAAGACCACCTTAGGATCACATTGTGACCACCAATAATCTGAAATAAGCTAATCTTGGATAGTTTATTTCAGATTATTTTTGGTCCCCATGATGATCTTTTACTCTACTACTCTTGATCATAATCCAACTTATATAATCTAGGAGGGAAACAAACTGGCCCTTGGACATGCACTTAATTAGAGTAAACCTTCTAGCGAACTCAAGATAGTCCCACTAGTGTGTGGCTCCTATATTTTGTGGATAGGAAATGCGTCCGTCAGTTGACGGCTCTTAAGTACCAAATCCATGCCATCAACTCCTGCATAAACACATAAAAGATGAGCATCAACAGTAGTGGTAGGAGTTATTACTAATGAATTCCACAAGTGTTGGTAAATATTTGTATCCAGGTCCATTAAAGGAGAAAACACACCTCAAGAGCAAGAAAACACACTCTCAACCAATCATGAGCAAACACACAGATTGAAGGGCCCACAAACAGGAGTAAACCGACTAGATTCACCACAAAACACCCCGTACCCAAGTGAGGACCCACCTGGCAGCCACCCAGCCAAAGGCGGTTGCTAGAGGCGGCCGAACCCCTGGTTCGGCCGAACCCAGGGTGGTCGCCAGTTACCGACCTTGCCTCCAGCCACCACGTGTCGCCAGTTACCGACCTTGCAATGTTGGTTAAGGAAGATTCCTCGAAAGTTCCCCTCGGGAACTGACCCCAAGTGACTATAAATAGAAGGGGAGGGGTCTTATTTCAAGACACACCACCAACGCCACTCAAGAGTAGTTTAGAGCTTTATTACAAAGGCGAAGTGTTGCCTAGCTAGTGCTTAGAGTAGGGGGAGAGTGAGGGGTAGTTCGGGAGAAGTGCCGAGGTGTCGGCACTCTCCTCTCAGCTTGTACCTCTACGGATGCTGGCTTCCTTCTGAGTAAAGTGAGTTAGTATTCGAGATTCCTTCTTATAGTGTTATACTTGGTTCTTATGCATTAGTCTTATATCCTCACTATGTTTATATGCTTGGCTTATATGCTCGTATGCTAGTCATATACTCTTGCTATCATAGTATAGGCTTGTATGCTCTCATGTATGCCTTGAGATCTTGATATAGTATACACTAGTAGCGCTTATATTTAAGTGAGATCAGTTCTCTCACTCGCGGGTTTGTCGCTCTGTATTTATACAGTGCTATAGTTTGCTACGGGGATCCAGACGTAGTGAGACTGTAGTAGTAATCAGTAGCGTAGACGTGGTGTAGGCTAAGGGTTATCCTTCATTTGCCTTATATCCCACGGGTTGCTAGAGGTAGGCAGCAGGTAGTGACAGCCCTGTCCGTCCTTTGTAATCCTCCACGTTTGGATATAGCGTAGAGCCGTTGGCTGGAGGTGCCTGACTAATTCAGGGTAAGCCGGTGCCCGAAGCGAGTATCTTGACCCGAGAGATCAACCTTTAACTTACCTATAGTGCTACCTTTAGGGATCCTCTCTACCCTCGCCACCTATCTTGGTGTGTGTGAAAATCAAAGGGCAATTGGTTGAAAGCATGCCTTCGTTGGAAGGTCGCCCTATGTGTTTATATGGACGCTCTGAATGGCGCAAGATTTACAGGATGTAACAAACTTGGAGTGCCAGCCAAGAAATCTTGTTTTACAAGAGATTACAACAACTAATTCTATCTACACAGCTATGCAAGATCTCTTGGCCAAATGCATGTCTCAGGTTGTTATGAGATTACAAGACACAACACGTAGGAAACTATATCTTCTAATAGCCGCCCTCAATCATAACCGTGCTAGGTTAAGATTGACTTTGAAGTTCTCCAGGAGCTGGACCGATAGAGCCTTTGTAAATCCGTCTGCAACCTGATCTCCAGTTGGAACATAATCTATGTCAAGTAGTTTCTGAGACACCCGCTCTCTCACAAAATGTTAATCTACCACAATGTGCTTTGTTCTAGCATGAAAAATGGGATTGGCTGACAAATATTTGGCTCCCATATTATCACACCACAACTTTGCTGCTCTTGGGCTGTTTATCCCTAACTCAAATAACAAAGCTTGCACCCATATAATTTCTGCCGTGGCATTAGCTAGGGCCTTGTATTCTGATTTTGTGCTTGACCTTGACACTGTGGGTTGTTTCCTAGCACTCCATGTCACTAGATTTGTGCCCAAAAATACTACGAATCCCCCTGTAGATTTCCTGTCATCTAGACTGCCAGCCCAATCTGCATTAGAGAATGCACTGAATAAAGTAGAGTCTGACCTGACTATATTGAGTCCCAAATCAGTATATTGTTTTATATACTTGAGGATCCGCTTCACTGCAGCCCAATGTGTTGTAGTAGGAGCATGAAGAAATTGACAAACCTTATTAACTGGAAAAGCAAAGTCCGGTCTTGTCAAGTTTAAATACTGTAAAGCACCAACTACACTTCTATATTGAGTTGTATCTTTTTCACCAAGAGGTGTTCCTTCATGGAGAGATAGTTTTTCACTTATAGAGAGAGGTGTACTTATTGGTTTGCAATCTGACATGCCTACTCTTTTCAACAAATCTGATGCATATTTGTCTTGTGTAAGAATGATGCCACCACGTACCTTATTGACCTCAATCCCAAGGAAGTGGTGAAGGTCTCTAAGATACTTTAATGCAAACTCTTCTTTAAGATCATCCAATAGAGCCATAGTTGCCTTCAGTGTGGGTCTTACAACAATGATGTCGTCAACATAAACAAGCACAAACATAATGATATTTCCTTTATTAAAGAAAAATAGGGACGTATCAGCTTTGGAAGCTTTGAAGCCATGGATTCTTAGCTTAGTGCTCAACCGTGAGTACCAGGCTCTGGGAGCCTATTTTAAGCCATACAACACCTTATCAAGTTTGCAAACATAGCTAGGTCTTGACAAATCTTCATACCCTGGTGGTTGTTGCATGTAAACCTCTTCCTCTAAGACACCATGGAGAAAAGCATTCTGAACATCAAGTTGTCATAAGCTCCATCCTCGAGACATGGCAATGGAAAGAATAATACGAATAGTGGCATGTTTATCAACAGGACTAAAGGTATATCCTCATAGTCTACACCATACCTCTGCTTAAAGCCCTTTGCAACAAAGCGAGCCTTGTATCGATCTAAACTGCCATCAGACTTCCTTTTAATCTTATAAACCCACTTAAATCCTATAACATTTCTTCCTTTTCGAGGAGGGACAAGATGCCATGTTCTATTTTTCATTAAGGTTGAGTGCTCTAAATCCATAGCAGCTTTCCAATTAACATCATGCAACGCTTCCTCTAAATTGTGGGGCTCACCAGAAGAAGTAAAACAACCATACTTAATGGTGCCATCGGTATATACCTTTGGTTTTCTAATGCCACCCTACGGACGTGTTCGTGACCGTGTAGCTTCAGCTGCATCAGCTCTTGCCGCAGAGGATCCTTGAGATAAAAACTCCTCCAGTGCAAGTAATGATGGCTCCGGTGCTGGGAGACCAAATGGCGTTGGTGCTGCCACCCTGTCCCCCTGCCGCGCAGCATCGAATTGGCCAGCATGGGATCCAGGCGGGACCGCACCGCTGGGCACCTGAGACGTGGTAGTAGGAGACTCGTTCGGTGTAGATTGTTGGGGAGCAAACGCAGGCGTACTTCTAGGAATGGATCCCCGAGCATGATATGCTGCCAGGGACCGTGCTCGTATCAGCATGGTGTTCCACGCCATCCGCAGGGACCTTCGGGACATCAATATTTGATGTGTTTTGCTCCTGAGAATCAACACAAACTTCACTAGAATTGTGAGCAGGGTTAGCCGTTAAATCAGATACATGATCAACCACACTGTTAACCCCAAACCTAGTCATATCAGGATTCAAGAGCTAGGAAGGTAAAAGAAGAATTTCTGATCTTAATCTGGTACCAGCATTGGAGTGTAACTGTGAGAAAGGAAAAACATTCTCATCAAAAGTAACGTCTCTAGAAATATAGACTCTTCCAGTAGCGACGTCCAAGCACTTGAACCCTTTGTAAAGGCCACTGTATCCAAAAAAACATGCACTGCTTTGATCTAAATTGCAGCTTGTGTGAGTTATATGGGCGCAAATTAGACCAACATGCACAGCCAAAGATACGTAACAAAGAATAATCAGGTTTGTGTTGATATAGGCGCTCATGAGGAGTTTCAAGATTAATAACCTTCTTGGGGTGCGATTGATCAAATAGACAGCAGATGAAAAGTCCTCATCCCAAAATTTAAGAGGCATGGAGGCATGTGCAAGTAAGGATAAACCAACTTCTACTATGTGTTGATGTTTCCTTTCTGCAGATCCATTTTGTTGGTGAGCGTGAGGGCATGAAACATGGTGTGATATGCCAATTTTGGTGAAGAAAGAGTTCAATCTTTGATACTCTCCTCCCCAATCTGTTTGAATAGCAAGAATCTTTCTATCAAACATTCTTTCAACAAGATTTTGGAACTCATGAAATTTTTGAAAATCTCAGATTTATACTTGATAAGGTAAATCCAAGTGAATTTGCTGTAATCATCAATAAAGCTTACATAATATAATTTTCTCCCAACAAATTCACATGCAGGACCCTAGACATCAGAAAAAATAAACTCCAACGGAAAACTCAATGCACTAGTAGATATAGGATATGGTAACTGATTAGCTTAGCTTTCTAACAAGCATCACACATTGAATCATCTTTAGAATCCACTAACCAAGGAAGATTATTACTGCTAACAACTTGACAAACTATAGAAGATGATGACCTAAACGACTATGCCATCTTGATAAAGATGGTGTGATGACAGCACAAGCATGCTTTATTGTAGACGTGGTAGGAAGGGGGTATAATCCTCCTCGACACTGTCCCCTAAGAAGTGTGCTCCTGGTGGTATAGTCCTTGATCAAAAAGAAGTTTGGATAAAATTCTATGAAGGCTGAGTTATCAGCAGTTAAACAATGAACAGAGACAAGATTCTTTCTAGCTTTTGGAACATATAGAATATTTTTAAGATGCAAATCTCGACTAGGGGTATTAACAGATGATTGACCAATGTAACTAATTTCCATACCTGCACCACTGGCGGTGTGGATCTAATCACCTCGTTTGTACTTGTCTCTAATGGAGAGCTTCTCTAGTTCTCCTGTGACATGATCAGTGGCGCCCGTATTGGTGTACCTGTTGGTATCGATGTTGTAGGAGTTGGAGGCGGTAGCAACTAACATCTCATCAGGAACGTAGTCCTCATCAAACCTGTACCAACAATTCTGAGCAGTATGACCCTTTTTGAAACAGACCTGGCAGGGTATTCTTTCTTCATTGGTGTTGTTGAAGCCGCGCTTGGTGTAGCCTCCTTGATTTTCTTGACGATAGTTGCTTCCAGAGCCGCCGCTGCGACGACGTGGAGGGCCACGCCCACTAGTGCCATGACCACGACCATTGTTGCGGCCACATGATCCTCCATGACCTCCTCGGACAGCCATATTGGTCGATCCGTGTTATTGCTAGCCTCCATGGAACAGCTCAAATCTAGTCTCGAAGCTCATCAGCTGGTAGTATAACTCTCTAATAGAGGTTGGCTCTGTCCTTGCGATGATGGCGGAGACCAGTGGCATGAACTCATGGTCCAGGCCGGTAAGGATGTGCTCGACCAACTCTTCTTCTTCAAGCGGTCGACCGGCAGCCGTCATATCATCACCGTAGCTCTTCATCTTGGTGAAGTACTCGATGACTGTCATGCCACCCTTCTTGGTGGTTGACAGCGCGATACATAGATTCATAGTTCTTACGTGAGTTTGTGAAGCAAACATGGCCTCGATGGAGCGCCATGCCTCCGCTACGGTTTTGGACTGTGCAACATTAGTCATCACGTTCTTGCCCAGCGACGACAGAAGGAAACTAATGATGTGTTGATCCATAGCCTCCCATTCTTCAGCTACTAGATTGGGCATCTTCTTACCTTCTTTGTCGATAAGCTCCACCTCCGGTTGCTTTGACGCACTAATGAGGTGCCCTTCCAAGTGCGCGCCACGAATGACAGCATGAACCTGGGCCTTCCACAGGGCATGATTTGCCCTGGTGAGCTTCTCCGTGACTGCATGAGCGACGAGAGGGTTGGAAGGAAAGGAGGAGCTGGACGCCATTGTGGTAGGTGTGTATTAGGCTCTGATACCATGTGTAAATTAAAGGGCAATTGGATGAAAATGTGCCTTCATTGGAGGGCCGCCCTACGTGTTTATATGGGCGCTCCGAATGGCGCAAGATTTATAGGATGTAACAACCTTGGAGTGCTAGCCAAGAGATCTTGTTTTACTATAGATTACAGCAACTAACTCTATCTACACAACTATGCAAGATCTCCGGGCCGAATATATGTCTCATGTTGTTACGAGATTACAAGACACAACACATAGGAAACTATATCTTCTAATAGTGTGTTCTTGGATTGACTAGAATAGAAGTTTGTGCACACACATTCCCTTGGATTCGATACCCTTGGAATACTCTGAGGTGAAAGCTACAACGGTATCCGTATGCTTGCAGATTTACTCTGAGGTGAAAACTAATTGAGAACGGTCGACTTCGACTACTCGTCTCGACTAAAAAACTAGTCGAGAACGGACTACTTCGACTACTCGTCTTGACTTGGAAACTAGTTGAGGGCAGGTTCCACGTGATCAACAACTAGTCGGAATCGACTTCGACTAGTTGGCTTCATCAACAATCGACACGGCTTCGTCGACAATCATCCACGAATCAAGCTAACTCACTTTTTTAATTATTTTATATAAATTTTCCAGCTTGTTTTTTGCATGCAGGACAACGCGCCGACTACTTATTTGTGTACGCCTCTCAACGAGAATTACCCTCCAGAGCTACACTTTGCCAATTATTCTTGAGCCATGTTGACCGACAACCATGGGCTTGGTACACCGAATTATGGGTCTGGTGCACCGAGTTCTGTAAGCTCTGCCACAGGCTTGGTACACCGAATTAGGAGGCTCTCCCACAAAGTTTGGGGCATTGAGTGCTGGAGGCTCGCAGCGGCTACACCATAAGGAGGCACAAATCCTATGCGTGCCAATATGCGCTCTTCTCGCCAAAAGGTAGAAAAGTCTCAACGACTACTTTAAGCGCAATCGCGCTCTCTTTTTGTCGCAATGTCGACTACTTATCTTAAATGTCTTCTCTTAGTGGTCGCCAATATCCTTGAGCAGAACATGCCTTAATTCATGATAGCCTCGGATCTTCTATCATGCTTAAACGCTAGGACGTGAGACAAGTCTCCATAGCAGTAGTGCCAGTACGCATACACGAGATAAAAATCTCACACGCAGTGTGGCAATGGCTAAATAGGGACTGAGAGCTTAAATGTATCAAGCTAACTACTTGGGAGAAATATGGCTGAAACAAGAGCATGAAACACAATATTTACATTATATTCATCATTGAATAAATTTCAGTAGTTTCAAATTCAACAAATATGCTACATAATGTATACATTTATTTTTTCAATCAAGTTTCAGCGACGACTCTCCAGGACGCTTAGCGTACCTATAATGGCTCCGCTAGCTTCCAGGCTCGGGGGCTAAGCGCCAATTACTACTCGGAATATCTCTAATGAGTCAGCTAGCTTTCCAAGATTGGGGACTAAAGCGCCAATTACTACTCGGAATACCTTTAGTAGCTCCGCTAGCTCTCAAACTCGGGGGCTAAGCACCAATAACAACTCAATATGGCTCCTACGGCTCACCTAGCACATAAGCTCGGGGGCTGGACGCCGCAAAACTACTCGGATGATAACTTGTGTGAAGACTAAAGACCCTCAAATTGATTAATTAATCATTCCAAGGCTCGGGGGCTGATAAGTTACACCCAATAGTTAATTTTTTCAAGATGAAAGAAGAAGATTCAAAATTTTATTAATCCTCAGCCTGGTTTTTCGATTCAGCCTAAGGCTTGAGGGCTACTCCATATGGAGTGCGACTTCCGCCACCCTCCATATCACATTCCAAAGATGAGGATTACAAAATCAAGACGATCAAAGGGCTTGAGCACACCATAGCCTCATGGCAGCTTTGAGAAATTTTGAAGATTTAGCCAGCCAAAGTACTCGAAGAGCACCAAAACTACTTGGTGAGGATCTAAAAAGTACTCAAGGCTGCTGCATTCGACTATGAAGTGCTCGGGGGCTTGTCGGGATAGATCCCTAGTACCCGCAAGGAAGGAAGAAGACGGACTCCTACTAGGATTCCTATGTAATCCTACTATTAGGACTCATACCATGTAATCCTACTAGGACTCCTACCGTGTAACCGACTAGTAATCCCGCCCCCTGAGTATATAAAGGAGGGCAGGAGTCCTTAGATCGGTAGGTGAAGACCTCACAGAACCACAACGGAGGACCAAATCCTCAACACCAAATAACATCCAAGCGCAGGGAGCAATATACAACACCCCAAATAGGACGTAGGGTATTACGCTACTCTGGCAGCTGGAAACTGTATAAATCCGTGTCTTGTGTCCTCGCTTTTACCTTCGAGTTCCAGGTCCGGCGATCCCCCACCAACCAATCTACTACTTTGGGATACCCCTTGGTAGGTTGTCGGGTATAAAATACCGACACCAACACTGTCCATGCTTTTGCATGGTTTTATTTAGTGACATTTACTCGCGTACAAATATTTGGATGTATAAGTTCCTAGATGGTGTAAAAGTGCTCTGCATTCTTGAAAAAAATTTCTCCTCCATTGAATACGGTGAACTTTCCGACAAATGTATGTTTTTTTATTAACGATCAAAGTTAGCCTTTTTCTCAATTTTTCAGTAGCATTTAGAGCATTATCAACGCGGACATACATGCACGGTGGTTTCAGATAAAAATTTTAACTCCATGTAGATTCAAAACTTTGAGATCACCAGAGATGTACAACCAAAGCCAGTGCTACCATTTGGTTGGTGCCTATCCTAAACAACTTGTGGTTGCCAAAAAAAATGTGGCCAACAAAATTAAAGCCTCACTTGTGGTAAAGTTTGGCAAGAAAATGTGTCTATAGCATGTGGCTAAAAAACTTTGGCAAGCCGCAACCATGGAAGTAAACCAAATAACAACCTAAGAAATTGTGGCGTGGCAATATTCGGTACGAAACTAACATGCCCCATCTCTCGCGTCTTTCTCCAAGCTCCTCTGCTATGGAGCACCAACCTGCGAGACACTAATTTGGTTCCACCATGCCTACCGAACCTAGTTGGCACCAGCTCCGTCACCGCATTGAGCAATGTCCTTAGGATGCAAGGTCACTAATTCATAATCTAATAGGGGTGGATCATAGATGGTCATAATTTTAGAGGTGATATACTTAACTTCTGTTGACGCCACCACATTAGGCTTATTTTTTCCCCTAAAGAGAGTATATGAACATTATCCGCCACTTGCATGGTTGTTGTGCTTTTCATCAAAATAGTTACTTGAAATGTCACTGGTAAGGCTTCAATAAGTCTGATTTAGTAGTCACTGACGAATGGTAGGGGTATGGTAGGTGGGTATTTGCCTGCTTACCACTGTGAGCACTTATGTCGTCCTCTATGTGTGTGTGCGCGTGCGTGCGTGCACTTTTCACTTGTTATCTATTCACTTATCGTTTCGTGTCAAAATTTACAGTTCAAGCCTATTTTTCTTCACTTTATCCAGCTGTACCTAGCATCCCCTTAATGGTTTTTTAAACTTTTTCTAGCTGAATTTTAATTTGATTCCTTCTTTTTAAGTACAAAGGATATACAATTGCTTCATTTGCTTGCAAAAATTGTGTCTGTCAACAATGCTTTTGGTCCATCCTCGTTTGATCATGCTCCACCGCTGAATGTAGCAAATAAAATTGTTGTTGGAGTTATAAAGTAATAAGAGATATTATTTGAATAATACACACAAAATCACTAAGTATATATAGTTCTATACTCACTTCAATATGTACTACTGTATCACCCCTTTGGAACCAATATAGCATGTGCACTTGCTTTAACATTCAAAGGCATTCGCATGTGTCACAAAAGATTTTTGAAAAATGATGAAGCAATGCACATGAGAATAAAAAAGAAACCTTTTTAATAATATAATACATAGAAAATTCCCATGTATATATTCTTGCTTTAATATGTGTACTATTGTATCATGTGCTTTAAAACTAATATAGCATCTTGCTTTACCATTCAAAAGCATTCTAACATGTCAAAATATTTTTAAAGTGATACTACATTTTCCCTTAGATGAAACTACAAGTTTGCATGCATGTGATACTTTGCTAGTGAGCTGCTTGGTGACAGTATCAATTGAACGCTTTTGGGCTTTCCCTTATCTCTTCACAACGTTATCCATGTTTCATGCACTAATCTTCCTAGTTAAAGTGTGAAAGATCAGAATAAAAGCCTCTTAATAGCTCTTCTTTCCCTTGTTTAATTTCATCTTGGGCATAGCGTGGTGTTCTTTAAAAGAAAAGAATTGGTGCAAAGGTTGTACATGGTAATGCTCCAATTGCGCTAAATGGCCACCTATCATTATGAAGTTTTAAATATAAGAGGTGTTGGCTCATGACACGTAACATCGTAATGCCTTTCATGTGTTGATCGTTTAACACATAAAAGGCATATCCTTTTATTTATATCAACCGCAGGATAGTCGGTTCAGATAAGGTTGCAGCATCTGTTCCTCGTTGACATTTATCTTCTCCTCACAATTCCTTCAAAAAAAAAATCTGCCCCCTTTAAAAAAGACATTTATCTTTGGTTATAGTTTATTATTCACTACGCCAGAAAAACTTCGTGCTGACAGCTAAAACAGGTTTGTGCTGGCGGGTATCGCACCCTCTGGCAACCTTTAGCTAGCACAAATGCCGTCTGTGCTGGCGGGTGCTCGCCCGCCAGCATAGACCGATCTCTGCTGGTGGGCGACGTTAGCCACCCGCCAACAAAGATGCTTTCTGTGCTGGCGGTGTGGTTACATCACCCGCCAATGGTTTCTGTGCTGGCGGGTGCTTATGTTGCCCGTCAGAAATATGTATTTTCCCATTCAATATATTATTTCCCGTGAATTATTTATTATTTTTATTTTCCACCAGCTTTTAGCCGTCAAATTGAAATATGTATCTCCAACCACATAACAACGAACTTGAATAATAAATAATTCATATTATTAAAAACTGCATCGCACATAACATATAATTCACATTATTAAAAATCCAACATCTGGAATAGAACTGTTCTTTGCCACGCTAATATTAAAACTACTACGCCCATCTACGAAGATTTGTGAACTCGTCCGCTATCAACACGCCATCTTTATCAAAGAATGCTCCATCCTCATGACAAATCTCGCGTAGGATGAACCTCGCCATGTCCGTACAAATGTTGTCGATTTGTTTGTCTTCGATCTTGCTATAGTTACTGTCGATGGTAGGCATCTGCAGGTATACAGTAAATGAATATTAGGATGTATTACCATTAGGAAGTTAGCACATGGTAGTGTATAAGAGTCTTACATCTTCAGGGTTCGTCCGGTACCTCGCATTGTTTCTGATGAACTCGCACATGTAATATCCGCACAGCACAGAGCCGGAAGGTTGCTTGTGGCATTGCAAATAAATAGAAAAATAATTATTTTCATAGCTTTCATCCTTTTTGGATTGTGGACCCCGCCTTTTAGTATGTAAAGCTTGTACGCACTTTGAGGATATAAAGACAAGTGTTAGAATATAACTTAGGTGCATAGAATGTCAGCATGCATTTTAAATACTGCCAAGGAATGTCTTACTTTTGTATAATACCTATGAAATCCTTGTACCTATCTCTATGATAGTTGGCTGAGTCGAGGACCACTGCTCCTCCTAGCTTGGGTAAAATAATGATGCAAATCCAGTGATCTCTTCATTATATTAAAATAATTTATATTATAGACGACATTAAATAGCACTTACTATATATAGTAATTAAAACTAGCTTACTCAAAACTTCAAAACTGTAAGGAGCCATAATATAATCCTTGTCAGCCTTTTTTTCATTACTTTTGCAATGTATACGGACACTTTGTGCATTTCTTCTCTGTGGACTTTTTTTATAGCATCTTTCTCCACTTGTATCTCTACTGCTTCTATTTGTGCTTTGATCGTTTCCATCATTTTGAGCTTGTGCTCTAGCTCGCTTATTCATGCTGGGTCAAGGTATGCTACCTTGAACCTGCAATGCGTCAATTCTTCCTCCCTCTATTGCATCCTGCAGAATAGGTTGCTCAGGTACTTGAAATAAAATACAATGTATTTAAAACTCGTGTAGACGATACAAGTGGACTTACAAGCACCATACGAAAATGATATTCACGTTGAGGTGTTGTCGACGGTAAAGTCAGTGCAAATCCTCAAAATCGATCACAATCTGGTACTGGAGAACACCAAGGAAAACCTTAGTTGGGACATGAGCGGTGATTGCTCGAATGCCTTGCTTCATTGCATTCATGATCCATCCATGTAGCTTATTCAATTCCCATGGGTCCTCCAGCAGATCCCACCGATACAAGGATGGTTTGCCATGCTCATAATCCATTGGGACATCATCTGGCATAAATAAATTAAGGTTTTGATCCTTTTCCTTTTGCCGAGAGGCGCTGCGAGTTACATATTTTTCACCGGAAGATGAAGCCTTCTTCTTCAATACGTTTAAAAACTTGTCGACGTCTGCTGATGGAGCCTTTACATATGTGCTAGGTACCGCTAGCCTCTTGGGAGGTAGAGATGCCGGCGAAGGTGATGTTGGATCATTAACTTCTAAATCATTTACCCGTTCATCACCTTCTAGTGCTGATGTCCCACCTCCTCATTGAGAGCTTCTAGGACTACAATTTTTTCACACACGCATCTGTTTGATCACCATTTTGATCTCCACGGTCATAATCATCATCCATCATAATATGATCATTTTCATTTGCATCATCACCACCCACTTCATCAGAGGCAGTATCGATGTCTATGTTGTTGAAAGTATCTCATGCCTCACCATGGTGGAACCAAATTATGTATCCATCTACAAAACCTCACTTTATCAAATGCCTCTTGATGACATCAATATCCTCCCAAATATTATTGTTGCTACAGTCAAAATACGGACAACGTATTTGCTTTGTCTTGCAAATGCGAGCGTGCTTCTCCGCAGCCTCCACAAACTTTCATACCTCTGACATGAATGTATGCGAATGTTTCCATATGCCATACATCCATGCTCTATGATCCATCTTTAACAACCTATGATAATAATTCTATGTTATATTAACTAATTTAATGAGCTATGGGTTGCAATTCTATAAACTCAATTAAATTATGGATGTAGTAACTACTAAAGGAAGGAATATAATAAAAACAATTCTATATTACCCTAAATAAAACTCAATTAAGCCAAGGATGTAATAATCAATAAGTAAAAGGGAAAAAATCAAACTCAATTATATATTAAATTCAATCAAACTCATTAATTAAAATTATGGATGTAATAATTAATAAGTAGGAAAAATATAATCAAACTCAATTCTATATTACATTAAAATGACAAACATAGCATGTAATGGTTATAATATGACCATAGAATTTTATTTAAAAAAATAATCCATCTCTAGTTATTTTCTCTCTCTTCCCTCCTCTCTCTTCTAGCGTTCTAGGTCTAGATCTATATCTAGATGACAACCTAATGACGCTAGAAATGATGGATATAAGTTGAAAAAGAAGGTTGGAATAGCACAAACTTACCTTTTATAGCCACCTCTTCCAAAGAAAATAAGAGCAAAACCTTCCTCCTTAGATTTGGTATTTTTGGAGCTTTTCCCGAGCTCCTCTCGGACAAGTTCCAAATGGAAGGTTGGCTGGGGAAGAAGCTGTTCGCGGCTTTATCTGGGCGGCATTTGTGCTGGCGAGCGCTTAGGTTGCCCGCCAGCACAGAGCCATCTGTGTTGGCGGGCACTAGCCCGGCGGCCCCGGTCACCTTTGTGCTGGCGGTGCCAATTCTGTCCGCCGGCACGCTAATTTCGACGTGCTCTGCACAAATCGTTTCTGGCATAGTGGTTGGTTATAATTGTGGTATAATCAGAATGGTAGCAATAGTTTTTTAGTGTGCTTCTTCTTCCGATTCCACTGCCCTGATTTTTGGGAACGAGATTCTCTGTAGTTGGTGCCTCTTCAATTGAGTCATTGATGATGGGACCGGGTTCACATGTCAAGGACTCAACTGTGGAGGATCCCTGTTCGATTTTTGATCGAAGGTCTAGTGCCTACTCAACAATATAAGGTAGAGGTGCAAAGATTTAGTGCGATCTGGTCTTCTATGTAATATCTTGATCTGTAGGCCGTTAGATCACTATATTTAGCCAATTGCAACTCCTCAAAGGATGCTTCTAATTTTGGCACACAAAACTCTTTTGGAATATGCAACTGTCAGAGTCGTATGCAAGTGTCATGAACAAATCATCCCAGGTTTTCAGCAACTAGTCAAGAGAGCAACTGACATTGCCTTCAATATCACGGAACCACCTCAATTACGTTCTGCAGAATCCAAAAAGAGGACACTCTTCTCCCACTAACACTTGCCTGGCCAGGCGAGATGCATATCCTTAGTAAAGTGTAGGAGCTCTAATTGTATATTCTAGGTGCAGTCCCAACCAAATTTTTATTGCCTTCCTGATCACATCTAACCTACTCTCATTAATAGCTTTAATTTGTTGGGAACTAGGGACGACGGACGCGTACGCCACCACCATGCACCTGCATTTGCTATCCATCCAGGCAGACCACCCAGCAGGTGCACAGCACAGTTGGCGAGAACATTCAGAACCAGCACAGCCTGCACTATTTTCTGTTGCGGATGATCTCCACATACTTTCAACATGTGCCAGAGGTTTGCTTGTCCCATCGGTCACTCCCTCCCCTTGCTCCCTCTAGCTTAGTCACCTGTCATGTCATCACCCAAATATATATATGCAATGCAAACTAAACATGTCTATTAACGTTGACATGAAACAGTATGCTTAGCCTCTCTCTTAATGCACATTTGAGCAGCTTTGCACGCAAAGTATGTAGTGGCCTGCTTGGGGCTCCAAATGGTAACAGCTGAGCCACTAATGCTCCTACACTCTGAACAAGTTGGGGCCGACTCGGATCGCTCGCTTGCTTGTCATCCTTTGTTTTCTCCTCTAATCCCCCCCACCATCAGTGGATGCTCCGATCACCCGTCACTAAGCTCCGTTCCCGTGCTCCTCGCATGCATGACTCACCCTGAGTGCCCAGCATTTCCCATCGGCCTTCGTCCTCCTCCCCCATTGGCGCACCACTGATTAGCCAAGACGGCGTACGTGGCGCACTAGCGACCGGGCTCGATCAATCGCCGGATTATCCATGTCCTGCACACCGGAACATGGCATATGCTCTTACGAGGTTCCCGTGCCGGCGCCAGCGCCTTTTGCGACGCAGTATATATAGGGTTTCGTTCCACACGTCTGAGCATTGCCTCCGCAAGCCTAAGAAGACTCTTGTAGTTGTGTAGCTACCACTACCAATATGCTTGCCAAGATGGGTGGCAGCGCCAAGGCCTACGCTGCCGTCGTCCTCATCAGGCTCATGTACTCCGGCATGCATGTCATGAGCAAGGTGGCCTTGGATCAGGGCATGAACCCACTGGTGTTCGTGTTCTACCGGCACACCACGGCCGCGCTGGTGCTCATCCCTACTGCCTTCGTTCTCGAGAGGTCATCAGATTCCTAGCTGTGATGCCTTGATGTCTACTTTTGCCTGGTTTTGTTCTATGTTTGACTGGTGATCAGTTCTGAGATGTTGATCATCTTGTTGTGCGCAGGCGAAAAGCTAAGCCGGTGACGTTCAAGATTGGGTGGAAGATGTTCATACACGCCCTATACGGGTAAGATGGATTCTATATTCTTCTTAGATGTTCATACACGTTCAAGATTGGCTCATGCAGGATTTGGATTGCCTTGTCTGAGGAATAGTATTCTTTTAGGCTTGAAGTTTCTTATTAGCCTGAGATTTTGGAAGGCAAATACGGGATCAGGAGCTCTCCTGTTTTATCTTGTTGTATTTTAATATGTAATTATATTCTGTTTTCCATGTTTCCACAACTCTGCATTTGATTTGGTCCGGGCATATACTGCCATGATTGCTTCAGATGCACAGAGCACGCTGTCACACTCCATGCAAACAGTGCAACTGGCCTTTAGATTACTGTGTGTATATGGTTTCACTCTATTTTAAGTCACTCAATAACTTAAGTTCTGAAGAAAGCTTGCATTGCAACGCTTGGCCTGTAGTCCAATTTGTTATGCAAGAATTCAGGTGCTTCTGTCCTTAACCTGATATTTCTATTTTTTTTTGTCAGGGTGACAGCATGTGGTGTCTTGTTTAACCTTGGCCTCAACTACGCTTCTGCTACATCGTCGTCAGCACTGTACAACGTCCAGCCGGTGGTCACATTCATCCTAGCCGTTATATTCGGGTAACTATAATACTAGTTGACCCCAAGACTATATCATGCAGACAGCAAAGAGAACAAGCTATAGTTTATTCTCAGCTCATGAACTGAAGAAGAACGCTACTACCTGTGGCAGGATGGAGACTCTGAAACTGACGAGGTTCCACGGCAAAGTGAAATTCGCGGGCATCCTCTGCTGCATCGCCGGCGTCACCGTGCTGGCCTTCTACGAGGGGCCAATGTTCAGATCCTTCAACCACCACCACCTCTTTCAGAACGGCGGCAGCAGCCCCGCTGGAGCTGCAGAGACGCGCTCCAAGAAGCAATGGGTCCTGGGGATTTTTCTCATGACACTGTCCAACGTTCTAGCAGGCCTGTGGACGGTGCTCCAGGTACGCACCGCATTCGGGTTTCAGCCATGATCTTCAGACCACAATGTTGTTTGTGGAGTAGTAGCAGCAACTTTAGTTAGCTGACTCGTTCTGTTCTTTCAGGGGCCACTGATAGAGGACACCTCCAAGCTGATGAACACGACGCTCCAGATCTCGTGCGCGTCGGTCCAAGCCTTCCTCGTGGCCGTTGCAACCGAGAGGGACTTCTCCAAGTGGAAGCTGGGATGGAACGTTGGCCTCGCCGCGATAATCTACAGCGTAATGTTTCAGCTTCAGAAAAAACTGCTCAAGTTCAGAGTTCCAAACAAGTTCATATTTCAGTGCAATCCGACTGATGCTTTTCTCTGAACAAACCAAACCTGCAGGGCGTGATCGTGACGGCGCTGTCGTACTACATGCAGATGTGGACGATCGCCAAGAGGGGGCCGGTGTTCCTGGCCATGTCGATGCCGCTCACCTTCGTGTTCACCATCGTCATATCCTCCTTCATCATCGGGGACGCCGTCAGCCTAGGAAGGTACGTGCTGTGTGCACGTCCTGATCGATCAGTCACAGATGAACCCCTATTCTGCAATTTTCCTGCTGTATGAACAAATTCCTCTGACGGTACGGTGTGTTGAATCTGCTGCAGCATCTTTGCCGGGGTACTGCTGGTGGGAGGCCTGTACAACGTGTTCTGGGGGAAGAGCATCGAGGAGCGCGACGACCTGACCAAGATCAGCGCCGCCGGCGGCAGCAAACCCGGGCTGGAGCTGCCGCCGCAGCAGAACAGCAAGGCGGATGAGGAGGCGCCCCAGGTGCCGGATGACGACGATGGTGCAGAAGCAAAGGTCTGATTCACCTGTCAGCCAAACGACGTGACAGAAAAGATTGTGCCAAAGCTATTCAGGCCACTGGCTTCAATTCTCAGGGTGCCGAGAACAACAGCAGGCAGCTAGCCACCGAAACTAAATTGTGGCGTCCAAATTGATTGGGTTTGGGTTGATGCATGATAAACCAGATGATGTCTGTTGTGCCATTGTATCTACGCGCCCCGGCACAATGTTTATCCAACCAACCGCATGAATGAATGAATAAAAAGAAAGGAAGCCTCGGTCGTCGCTTTCAGCGAGCTTCTGTGTGGCTTCAATCACCATGCATCATTCCCCTTATTCTATAGCATCAGGTCAGGGCTCGTGCGTGTTCGCCACGATGCCATGGCGGCAGCAGGATGTGCGCGCGCGGTAGTGGATTTCACAGCTCGATGCACGCACATTATTGGCGCCATTAGGTTTGCCGCGCACATCCTCTGTACTGTACGTATACCGTTCGAGGTCATCATCATCAGTACCTAAACAAATGTTTGAAAAGGAGCGATCGTGAAGGCTTTGGAAGATGATGATACTACTACTACTACTACTAATATATAAGATTCAGGGTAATGCGCTGTCACTATCTGCACTGTACGGACACCACCGCGAACGCGAGACAATTGTTACGACGGAAGGAAGGATTGGTGTCCATCAACAACAAACCTTTCGCTAATGGGTTGGAAAGGAGTAGGAGACGGGACTTTTGCCCGGCGGCGACTTGCGTCCACGCACTCGGAGAGCACTCGCGCTGGATTCGGCCGCCACCCGGCGATCACCGTGCCGGCGCCAACAGAGATACGCCAGCTCCGCTCTGTCCATGCGGCCGCTCCAGAACAAGTCAGAAACGGCACCGGCCGTCGGCAGGTTTGCTGGCCCGGGTCGAGCGAGAGGCGGCGTACGTAAGGTGCGCGGAGCCTGCACGCGAGCGCGCGGTCGCGCCCGATCGGTCGCCGCGCCCCGACCAGGCGACCAAGGCGTCGCCGCTGTTCTTCCTCATGTCTGCTGCGCGCCGTGTCGCCACGGCACGTCGCTGCTGCCTCGGCGGCAGGCCTTCCGTTGCCCGTACGGTGATCGTTTCTTTTCCCCTTCTGAGCAGGCACAAGACGGACGGGTATCGGGGGTTGGATTTTCCGTATTCGCTCTCGCGTTGTTTGTTCGCTATACGCAAGTTCTTCTGTGGGCCCACCATCAGGCCTGTACGTACACTCCTGGGTTCCCTGGGCCCACCAAATGCAGCCAGGTCTCGGTACCTCGGCCCAACTCTCCTGGGAGGACATCTGGGAGGTTGCATAATTTTTTTTTTTTGCGAGACCCAGAATTTGAATCCTGATTGGCAGCTCACAACTAGAGCACTTACCACTTCACATCTCATGCATGCATCTTTCAGCCTTGACTGATAGGGCCACCCTGTGAACAAGCCTAACACTTTTGTTTCCTAAAGCATTCGACTTTATGTTGACTACTCCAATTTTTCCCTAACATCAAAAGTTAGATGCATGCATTCTCATTACCACATGTGATGCATGCATAAATGCATGACGGCACGCCTTACCACACACTACAAAGAGTACAAGTCTGCAAAGGTTGGGTGATCTATGACGCGGTAGATGCACCTTTTTTCCCTGAGGGAAATGTGTAGTTTGACACAGGCCCAACAGACATGTCCATATTGCCAGCCTAGAGGTACGGTGGCTCCCGTGTTTTTACTTCCTTTTAGCGGCGTAGAGCAACTCGAAGAGCCCCTTAAAACAACGAGGAAATCAGATTTAGGGAGAAAAGGAGAAATCCCACGCTCCAACAACTCCCCCATTTTCGCCAAAAAAATACAGCAACCAGCATCCGACCTCCGTTCTCCGGCATATTTACGCGAGCTAGCACTTCCCCAATCACCCCTTGCACGCTCATCCTTTCTTGCGCGCCATTAGTTTCCCGCGATTTATTTTGCCAGCGGTGGCACGACGGACTGGCGGCGCGCCGATTCCGACGACCACAGCGGCGGAGAGAGGGAGGAGCGAGGGCGTGGGCACTAGCGTCTCACTAGGATTCTGTTTTGATGGTCGCTTGGGGAAGCGACGAGGCGGAGCTTTGGGCGGCATCGGCAATGGCAGGTTGGGGGACCTCAATCCCCGACCGAAGGGGCCATGCCCAACGCCTAGGAGTAGTGGAGGGTGGAGCATGGGAGGTGAGGAAGGCGTGGATGGTAGCAATTTGAAGGTGACGGTCGGAGGTGTTTGGATTTGGCTGGCGAAGTAGTCTGGATCGAGCTCGGTTCGATCTATGTCCACAGCAAGAAGAAGCAGGAAGAAAGAAAAAGGAAGGGAGACAAAGGGAGCCTGAGGCCCAGCCAGCTCTTGGCTTGGGGAGGAGCCTCAAGGTCAGAACTCCTGGTGCTTGGTATGAGTACAGGAAAATAATAGAATCCTACTCTAATACATGTCGTATTTTTACAGAGCGGCATGTCTTGCCGGCAGAGAATGGACGCTGCGGGTTGACGGCGTTCTAACGGCCGTCGGGCCGAGGCCTCAATCGGCCAACTCAGTTAACAGCCGTGGTAGGTAAGGATTTTGATTCAATTTCTCAAAAATTCATGTTGAAGCCCTTCGATCAGTAAATACAAAAGTTTGAGAAGGATTATAGGTGAACAAATCTTCTATAAATGATTTGTTGATTTGGACTTTGGTTTGGAAGATAGAAGGCCATGAAGTCAGCAAAAATTCAGTCCCTAGCTGATTTTTTTTCCAGAGATTCGATGTGGCAGGTTTTATTTGTATTTGACCGACTTTGGCATCAATTTTGAAGTCAAGACGTGATCAATTTTTATCATACAATCTATGCATGTCATGTCCAAATATAGATCGATCCATTTTGACATTTTGATTAAGATCTTTGTTGTGTTTTTGGCAAAAACTAAAGCAGAACTCGGAGTTTTATCATAGTAGTCATGGACTTAGATTGGATCAACCCAGATGCAGCCCAACTCATGGCCCACGCGTGCTGATATGGTAAGTTTAAAAATCTTAGGCCCCGTTTGGGTCCAAGGAATTGGAATCTATTTAATGGAGTAGGCTAATTTATGTTGGAATGTGGCATTCCACAACTTTCCAAAGTTTAGATATAAGCCTATCTTAAATTCATGGGGTGGGAGATGGAAATTGATTCTATAGATTATGGTTATTAGAATGGAATTCAATTCTTATAGCACGCTCTTAGACTCGCTTCTCTATAGTAGAAGTGCAGCATACAAGTATCTCTCCCATATCACCAACTATAATATACAACTATATTCCACGTACAATTATATTAGCTTAATTAATTTGTGTCTAAATTATGATTATTAGGATGGAATTCAATTCCAATGATCCAAACGGGGCCTTAGAGAATTTATTATTAGAAATGTGTTGTGGAATGGTATGATTTTGAGGAAAGAAATTTTTAATAAAACTCCCAATGCATAGTTTGGTGGAGATACTCTTAGCCCTAAGCTTTTTTGTCTCCTGACCCGGTTTGTCCGCATGCATGATGACATTCCTTAGCACACCGCATGCATGATGACATTCCTTAGCACACGCAACAACAGTACAGTACATAGGATGGTGACGAATCATGAATGACGAGAGTTCATGACGTCGTAGCTTCTTTTTTCGAGGGAAATAGAAGCCCACACAGGTCCCGACGTCCTGGTCGGCAGCTTAGTCATAGCCAAGGTGTCCATTGCCAACCTAGAGGTAAATGTGGTGGTTCATATGTTTTACTCCCATCTCTCCCAATTTGGTTCATAATTTTATCGACCACCCATCATGAGTTAATATCTGTTAAAATTTCTCTTCTAGCCACCCTAGTCTGCATAGTTCCATAACACAGTCACGAAAGCTGAGAACTTGGTAACTGTGTCTGCTCCTCTCACATAATGAAACTTCCTCTCCTCTCTCCTCGTAATAATGATCTTGCCACATTAGCAAAATTACTGATGTGGCATATTATTTAATGGTCATGAAACTCTTGATGAAACTTCCACTGAGACATGAGACGCACATCAATGTGAAAACGTGACAATTACCATGAATTGATGAAGTTAGTAGTGTGTTATTGTTGTATTAAATATCATGACTTTAAAGAACG
Organism: Setaria italica; assembly: GCF_000263155.2. Taxonomy (NCBI): domain Eukaryota; kingdom Viridiplantae; phylum Streptophyta; class Magnoliopsida; order Poales; family Poaceae; genus Setaria; species Setaria italica. The sequence continues at coordinate 42,052,546 of NC_028451.1, read as the reverse complement.
TAGTAGAAAAAATTGATTGGGAGCAGCTTATTTAATTTCTGCAGGAATGTAAAAAAAATATATATTTGCTACAACGCACTATAAGCAAAGAATTTTTTTTCATTGTTCTACATTAAATTTCACCCAAAAAAATGAGATATTTGCTGCAGGACGAGACTGTATGGTTTTCGTTGTTGAAAAGTTAACAAGCCTTTTTTGTGCATGATTCAATTCGGTGCGATTGATGGAGCATCCAAAAGCATCCTGCAGAAGATGCCCTCTGCACGAGAGCTTTGTCGTGTCGAGTGAATCAAAAGAAGCTTTTTTTGTTACCCCATTCTCCTCCTGTTTTCCATCAAAGTCGTTCCTCCTCCTTTTATTGTTTCCTTTTCTACGGGCACAGCATGCTAGCTTCAGCGGAGAAAAAGACTCAAGTTGACTGCGCACAACGACGACGCGTCTGCTCTCGATTGACTCTGTAACAGTGTAATCCAACTTAACAATTCGCACTAGATTCAGGGTGCGATCATCTGCTCCTAGATTCTTTTTTGAAACAACTGCTCATAGATTCTAGAAAGAATTAAACTTAAATTGCAGCAGCAAGTGCCTGATTACCTTACTGCCTACGTATGCCGCTTACGTCCCAGATTCCACGCCCTTTTTGCGTCATCGATCGCATGCGTCTTGTCTTCAACTTCTAGCGAGCCACCACTCCTCCGGCCGGCAAGAATGTTCCGCTCCAGCCAACGGTAATTACTGACTCATTCCAGCTTCATTTCATTTCATTTTATTTCATCAGGAAGATGCTTTCTTTTCATTCGGAGGGTGTGTGTGAATTACGTGCGCAGAGAGAAAAAAAAAGGGGGATGCCCAGGTTTGGACGCGCGCGGCAAAGGTGCCGAGCTGGTCGTGCATCTTTCTATAAAGGGAAAGAGAAGTTCACAAAGGGAGCATTTGCATACGTGAACAGGATCCTTCTGTATCATGGCACGAAAGCTACTGATCGGTTAGAAATGGAGGTACCCATGACCATCTTATCGCCAACAAATGGTTGCAGTGAGCGCTACTTGCATTATACCAAACGGCTATGTAATTGTAATCATTGCGCATACGACCGTATAGGATACTCCATGACCCACTACAGAGGATTTGAGAAGTGAGCAATATAGCTTAGTTGGCTGGGCTTTCAGTAGAGGACCCACTAATCATGATGCTAATTTGCATGGCTTAAAAGTAACGCATAGCTCCCTTCTTAAGATTACGAACGTTCATACTGAGTTCTCAGGACTCATCAACCCAATAAGCCCAATGTTTCAGGCTTTGTTGACACGATATGATGACGATTAATCTCATGATTATTTTTACAAATAGACAACTTTTCACAAATAGATATTTTTTATGCACCTACTTATGAATAGATGTCCATAGTTACCCGCAAAAAAAAAGATGTCCATATAGTTACACACACACATGATATGTACTATTTTCTAAAGGATGAGAAGAGAGTACTTGAACCCAGCAATTCATAATTTTCTAGTCTATCAATCATCACACTAGAACATCAATTATAGTAACCACACAATAAATTACCTGAGCCACAATTAGCGAATAAAATATTCTTACACCTAGTATCCTGGAGTTTGACATGTTTAGGTCAATAGAAGAAGCTGATGAACATTTACCTTGAATGCATGATTAGTTAGTTAAGCAAGAAAAAGGTCTTTGAACTGAAGACCTCTTATCGTGGCAAAACCTAATCAATTTCGCTGCACCGCACGTGATGTTTCTTCATTAAAAATGAGTAATGGTCAAGAGTTCAGGGAAGCTTCTCCGATGAACAGCTTTTCCATAAACAAGCTGCCCTTACACAGACCTTTATCCAACAAACTTCCGTGCTGCTTATTCAAGTGGCAGGTTATTCATCTGTGGCCAGCGCACTACTCATTTTTTCTAATTAGCATGACCACTTGGCCAATTAAGATTCAGCCTTTTTTTTTTTGCTTAAGAAATGTTCTTGTCGATTGACTCAAAAGCAGATATATCTTGTAATGCTAACCTGAACTTTGCACACACACACATGAAACTTTATCTTTTGAATTGCAAATGAAACTTGACCATAAACTCGACCATTGTGCTACTTGAAATTGTTGTTATCCGAATTGCATGCATGAACATGCAGAGAACTTTCAGCTTGTTCCTCTTTCATGTCACTTTAGTCTCTTGTACAGTCTTGGCAATTCACACAAGCTGGGTGGCTGGCCATCGCGTATATATAGGGGCGGGAGCTCTGGGAGTGGCACAACTGTGCTGAAACACCATCGATCATTCCATCTAGGCGCCATGGGCAACGGCAAGGTGTACGCCACGGTGGTGCTCATCCGGCTCATCTATGCCGGCATGCACATCCTCACCAAGGCGTCCTTCAACGAGGGCATGAGCACCACGGTCTTCGTCTTCTACCGGCACGCCGTCGCCGCCATCTTTTTGTTGCCTTTCGCCTTCCTTGAAATCAGGTACCCATACCCTTCAGTCAGGCATGCGTGTGCTTTCAGTAAGTTACCATGAATGATAAGATTAACTCATATGGTGTTCTACGCTTGCAGGAAGCGACCGGCGCCACCTCTGAACTTCAAACTCACTGCCAAGATCTTCGCGCACGCCTTCTACGGGTATGTTCGTGCAGTTTGTGCTTTGACTGAAGCATATAGCCGCAAATTTTTCTGTTCTTGTCGCTGAAACGCCAAGCCGTTGGCGCTCTGTTGCTCAGGATGGCAGGAACGATCAACTTGTACTGCATTGGCCTGAAGTATGCTTCAGCGACCTCCTCATCGGCCATCTTCAACATCGTGCCGGTGGTCGCCTTCATCTTGGCCGTCATGTTCAGGTCATAGAGAACTTAATCCGATCCAAGAGCCCGTGTTTAATTTGCTTCCTTCAGTCATGTGTAGTTTCAGACTTTCAGTACCAGCCGACTACTAGGCAACTTTACTGAACATTCTTCCTTTTTTTGCACGACAGGATGGAGACCCTGAAGCTTAGGAGCGTCCATGGCATAGCCAAGGCCTCTGGGATCCTCCTCTGCGTCGGCGGCGTCATCGTGCTGGCGCTGTACGAGGGCCCCGAGCTCAAGTCCATGAACCACCACCAGCTCCTCAAGCACCACACGAGCGCCGCCGCCGCGCACGCGCATTCCAAGGAGGAGTGGGCGCTGGGCATCTTTCTCATGACAACGTCCATCGTGATATGGTCTTTCTGGACTGTGAAGCAGGTACGGATCAAGATCTGTTCAAGTGCCTGATCGAATTTTTGCAGTCGTAGTAATGTTATTCCCGACCGGCCGGCCGTGCAATCAGGGACCCTTGCTGCTGGAGTACCCTTCCAAGCTCCTGAACACGACGCTGCAGTGCGTGTTCGCGAGCATCCAGTCGTTCGTCATCGCCCTTGTCCTCGAGAGGGACTTCTCGCGGTGGAAGCTCGCCGGCGCCGTCAGCCTCGCCTCGGTGCTCTTCACGGTAAGCACTAGCGATTTCTTATTGTGCTTTCACCAACCAGGGATCGATCTCCTCACAACTGGTCTCTGCGTGTTCAATTCGTTCCCAGGGTATCGTCGTGGCGGCGATCTCGTACTACCTGCAGATCTGGGTGATCGAGAAGAAGGGCCCCGTGTTCCTGTCCATGTCGATGCCGCTGAGCCTCGTCTTCACCATGGCAATCGCCTCGTTCCTGCTGGGCGAGGACGTCAGCCTGGGGAGGTAACACCACGTCACGTCGCACTGATTACCAACCACGTCACCGGCGATGGAAAAACCATTCGCTCGTGCCTCCTCCCCTTTTGACTTGTACGCAAGTGGCGCCGTGTCGCCCTGATCGATCGATCGATCGATCGGGGGGGTCCCGAGTCCCGACCGAGCAGATCATATCGAGCTGATCCTCCCTGATTCAGTCGCGTCGCTGTCTTCTTAAGCTTTAATGACCTCTCCCACGCTTAACGGCTCATCTCGTCCTCATCCGATCCGCTGTGGGTGCAGCATTATCGGCAGCGTCCTCCTCGTCGCCGGCCTCTACAACGTCCTGTGGGGCAAGAGCAGGGAGGAGAAGCAAGCGGCGGGAGGGAGGGACAGCGGCGGCGGCGGCGGCGTCGACGGGGACGTGGAGAGGAATGCGGCGGCCGTGCAACCGGCGGACGGGGAGACGAAGGAGAAGGAGGAGGGGGACGTCGACGCGGCGGCGGCCAAAGTCTGATGACACGCGGAGTCCGTGCGGATCATGCACGCACGCGACCTGCTGATCCAGTCGATCTCTCACGGCCGGCGTGGCGGGCCTGCGACCGGTGCTTGTGCGATCACTGCAGAAAGGGTGCAGGGCAAGAAAGATCATATCAGGCGCTGGTCGGTGTCGTGTTTTCCGAAAGCGATTCTTCAGCTGCTCCGCGCCCTATGTGCATTTGTGTGCGCACAACCAGTTGCTGTTTGTGTATACTGAGGTGTACATCACATCAAGTTAATTTCCAAGTGATGGTTGATTGTATAATGGTGCATAAAAGTGGCCTCTTTGAGTCTTTATTCGTAAAGTTATATTTTTCTTGCAATCGAAGAATCTACTTTGATTTCCTTTGGAGGAAGAATCTAATTTTTTTTGTTACAAATAAGTTGTGGATGGCCAGGGCTCGATCAGTGGTTCCCACACGGAAAAAAAAGGACTGGCCATATTGGAGAAACTACACGTCGGTGTTTTATACCCGACAACCTACCGAGGGTATCCCGAGGTGGTAGATTGGTTGGTGGAGAATCGCCGGATCTAGAACTCGAAGGTAAAAGCGAGGATACAAAACATAGATTTATACAGGTTCGGACCGCCAGAGTAGCGTAATACCCTACGTCCTGTTTGGGATGTTGTATATTGCATCCTACACTTGGATGTTGTTTGGTGTTAAGGATTTGATCCTCTTTTGTGGTTCTATGAGGTCTTCACCTACTGATTTAGGGACCCCTACCCTCCTTTATATACTCCAGGGGGTGAGATTACTAGTTGGTTACAAGGTCCAAGTCCTAGTAGGATTACAGGATATGCGTCCTAGTAGGATCATAGGGGAATTCTAGTAGTAGTCTACCTTCTTCCTTCCTTGCGGGTACTGGGGATCTATCCCCGACAAGCCCCCGAGCGCTTCGTAGTCGAATGCAGCAGTCTTCGAGTACATTTTAGATTCTCGCCAAGTAGTTTAGTGCTTCTCGAATACTTTATCTGGCTGAATCTTCAAAATTCTTCAAAGCTATCATGAGGCTATGGTGTGCTCAAGCTCTTGATCATCTTGATTTTATAATCTTCATCTTTGGAATGTGAAATGGAAAGCGGCGAAAGTCGCACTCCAAATGGAGTAGCTCCCGAGCCTTAGGTTGAATCGAAGAGGCTGAGAGTCAATAAAATTTTGAATCCTTTTCTTTCATCTTGAAAAAATCAACTGCCCGAGCCTTGGAATGGTTAGATAATCAATTCAAGGGTCTAGCGAGCTTTAGTCTTCATGCCAATCGTCATCTGAGTAGTTTGCGGTGTTCAGCCCTCGAGCTTATGCGCTAGGTGAGCCATAGGAGCTACGTCAAGTAGTTAGTTGGCGCTTAGCCCCCAAACTTGAGAGCTAGCGAAGCTACTGGAGGTATTTCGAGTAGTAATTGGTACTTAGCCTCCGAGTTTGGGAACTAGCTGAGCCATTGAAGGTACGCTGATGGAAAGTCGTCGCCGAAGATTGACCTAGAAAAAAAAGATGCATACATTATATAGCATATTGTGGAATATTGAAAGTACTGAAATTTATTCAGTGATGAATGTAATGTAAATATTGTGCGTTATGCTCTTGTTTCGACCATATTTTTCTGAATAGTTAGCCTGTTACATTTAGGCTCCCAGTCCATGTCTAGCCATTGCCACTACGTGTGAGATCTTTGTCTCGTGCACGCGTATTGGCACTGCTGCTATAGAGATTATTATCTTGCGTCCTAGCGTTAAGGCATGATAGAAGATTCGAGACTTTCATGAATTGAGGCGTGTTCTCCTCGAGTAGATTAACAACCGCTAAGAGAAGACATTTAACATAAGTAGTCGGCATTGCGACAAAAAGACTGCCCGATTGCGCGTAAAGTCATTGAGACTTTTATGCCTTTTTTGCGCGGAGAGCGTGTGTTGCTACGTATAGGATTTGTGCCTTCTTAGGGTGTAGCCGCTGCGAGCCTCCAGCACTCAATGCACCAAACCCGTGGCCATAGCCTCCGAAATTTGATGTACCAAGCCTGTTGACAGAGCTTCCGGAACTCAGTGCACAAAACCCGTGGCTATAGCCTTCGTAATTCGGTGTACCAAGCCCATGGCTGTTGGTTAACATGCCCCAGGAATAATTGGCAAAGTATAGCTCTGGAGGGTAATTTTCGTCAAGAGGCGTACATAAAAAATTACTCGGCGCGTGTCCCTGCATGCGAAAAATAAGCCAGAAAAATTATATAAAATAATAAAAAAAGTGACTTAGCTTGATTCGTGGATGATTGTCAACGAAGTCGTGGCGGTTGTCGTGAAGCTGCGATCGTTGTTGATGAAGCCGGCTAGTCGGAGTTGATTCTGACTAGCTGTCAACAATGTGAGGCCCATCTTCGACTAGTTTTCTAGTCGAGACGAGTAGTCGAAGTAGTCGTCAGCGACTTGATGCAGCTGGACGTCGGGGTGGAAGTTCTCGTGTACATCTTCTACGTACGTTAGGCTATGATTTTGAGATCTTGTGGTAGCTTTCCGTGTGCGTGTAGCACAAATCCCTCAAAATTGCTTTTCACGGAGAGTAGTTGGAGTTGATTATCTGCCTCAATCCGCGCGTGACTGTAACAAATATTTTTCATCTTGGGAATTGTGGTGTGGGTCCCTCAGTCTGCCTGATCTCCCAACTCGAATCGGATTTGCCTCTGCCTTGATCGATGAGCCGCGTATAGCAGCCTGCGGCGGAAACCGACTCAGTCTTCGACTGCAACGCGGAGCGCATCGATTCTGTCTCGGCGTAGATTTGTCTGCTCGGAACTTCGACTTGGCGACTTGCTTCTTGTCAAGTAGACTGATGTTGATGATGAGGTTCTTCAAGCTCGTCCGATAATCTCGACGATCACTACTACCTAGCGCGCCAGCTGTCAGTGTTTTATATCTGGCAAACTACCGAGAGGTATTCTGAGATAGTAGATTGGTTGGTGGGGGATCGTCGGACCTAGAACTCGAAGGTAAAAATGAGGACACAAGACACGGATTTATACAGGTTCGGACCACCAGAGTAGCATAATACCCTACGTCCTGTTTTGAGTGTTATGCGCCCTGCGCTTGGGTGTTGTTTGGTGTTGAGGATTTGATCCTCTTGGTGGTTCTATAAGGTCTTTGCTTACCGATCTAGGGACTCCTGCCCTCCTTTATATAATCCAGGGGTAAGATTACTAGTTGGTTACAAGGCAAGAGTCCTAGTAGAGTTAAATGGTATGAGTTCGAATTACAGAGGAATTCTAGTAGGAATCCGTCTTCTTTCTTCCCTGCGGGTACTAATTATCTATCCCCGATACCTACCGCTACGAGCACATTCAAGAGACTGAGCTAGTAGATCTGAAATCACCATTGAGATTGAGATAGGTTCCACTATAAAAAATCTTAGTTGAGTTGTGCTCGGTTCACTCTACGAATTCTTCATTAAAGATATCAAAATCAACAACATAGGCTTTCCTTTGGAGTGAAAAAGTATCTAACTAAGATCCTGATCGAGTGATCGTGACAAACTTGACTACCGTTCCCAAATATCTAACATGTGGGCTGGAATGACCGAGCCCAACATGCTGTCAAGGGGGCCGATCGATTTGAAGTCAAGCAGAAACTCGGCCCAACCAAGCCGTGATCACGCATCGACACTGACACCCACGTCAGGTCGTGCCGCACCCGCACGCATGGTGAACTGCTGGTGGTAGTCGGCAGCGCTAACCGACGGCTATTTGTTTTTGTTGGCGTCCCTTTTTATTTGGACGTGCTGATAGAACAGGGGGGAAAAAAAATCATCCAAGCGCAGCCGAGCAAGTCACGTCAGTGACCGTCTTTTCCTGTGTGATGCTTACCTGATAGTAAATTACTAGTCTTTAGGTCATGCGCTAGCAAGGCTTTGCACACAGCAAACTCTACTTGGTTTAGCTAGCTAGAACTAGAATTGATGTCCCACTACACAACTGATAGTGATGGAATAAATGCATGAGATATCACCGGGGGCCAGATCGAGGAAGCAAGCAATATTAACCGATTGTTACATGCTTTCCGTCCAGTGGGAGGAGAAACCTACCTAGAGCGATTACTCTAAAATATTGACCTACCTACTGAGATTACATCAACCATCAAAAGGGACCGAAGCAACCAAACTGAATCCTGTACTTCACTTCAGTTTTAGGCACATTCCAAGGCAAACCACTCGGTTTGTATACGTGCCGTGCATAACGGTCCATGCGCATAGTTTAGCCGCAGCAGATGGATACCAGCACTCAGTTCTCAAACAATGCGCGCGAATTTCCAAACCACCAATCCAAAAACCGAAGAACAAGCAAGCAACCGATCGCTAACCAGAGACGACGGCCTTACCAACAGATTCATGCATGCATGCCGATCGAGCAAATTGTTATATAACTCTCTCGATCACACATTGTACCGAGCACACATGGTGCCCGGCCGGCAGCACCACGAACTCATCAACGAAAACTAGCGGAGATGACGGAGGAGGCCACGAAGAAGAAGGGAGTGATGTCGAGGAGGAGGAAGGCGCACTGCACGGCGTGCTGCGTGGTGCTGGCCGTGCTGGCCATCCTGGGCGCGCTGGCGCTGGCCTTCTACCTCCACTACCGCCCGCGTCCGCCGCGCGTGGTGGCGACGCCCGTGGACTTGAGCATCGACGAGTTCGCCCTCCTCCCGCACCCGACCCTCCGGGTCTCCGTCGGCGTCCACGTCGTGGTCACCAACCCGAGCAACTCCCCCTACCGGTACGGCGCGGCGCTGAGCGCGGTGACCTACCACGGCGCGCCCGTCGGGGAGACGCTGGTGCCAGCGGGGGAGATCGGCGGCAAGTCCACGGCGCGGGTCGAGCCGGTCACCGTCGTGGACGGGGTGAGGGTGGCCGAGAGCCCGCACTTCGCCGCCGACGCCGTCGCGGGCGTGCTGCCGTTCGTGGCCGTGGTGAGGGTGGTGGGCAAGGCGCTGGTGCTGCACGCGTTCGAGGTGCCCGTCACCGTCGAGGTCGTCTGCCTCGTACGGATGTACGTGTTCCACGGCGAGAGCAGCTCGCGGTGCGCCTCCACCGTGCGCACCGGGTCCAGGGCCGCGGTCTCCGGCTCCGGCGGGGGGTTCCCGGCGGGGCATGCGCACGAGCATGAGTAGGCGGCTAGGCGCGTGCACACCTGATGGCTGTTGGATTTGCTTGTGGCGCGGCGGCAGCTATGGTTTACGAGAATGTACCATGCAGTAAAAATCCAACAATGTACTGGTAGTTTTTTTTTTAAAAAAAGGAAGAATGTACTGCTAGTTTTTACGGAGCTTGTGCGGTGTGGTTAATTTTGATGTAAATTTGGAGTATTTCGCACGTCACTGATAATGGGCTGAGCCTAGGATTCCACGTCGCAAGAGGGCTTCTTCTTTTTTTCTTGAAGCATGCCGGCCCAGTTTTACTTTAGCGGGGGGAGCTTGGCGGCTCGGCCCACATGAAGCTCTTGGCCAGAACTCTGATTTTCCAGGTTTCTTATGACAAAAATGTCATATTGCTTGCTTCTTTGAAAGAAATACTTAAGAAGCTTGCTTTTATATGAAGATCAAATTAAGTCACTAGAAGATACTTTCTGGCACTTCTTTCAACTGGCTAAGATATTCCCGTAAGCGGCGCTTGCATATTATGCTCTACTTTCCTCTTCCTACAACCTTGCATTTTGATTTAGAAACATTGGCTCATTTAGTTAGACCTTAGGCCGGCATAGGCTGCAAGAGATGTGCCGCGTAAGCTGAAGTATCTAAGTAGGATAGGAACCTAGATCTGAAAACCTAACAAGCTCCATGACTCCAGTCATCCTAGCATCAAGTATTGTAGATACTGGTGTGAAAAACCTCCTATGTCGTCAACAATTAGTCCTATCATAATTAACCCAAGAACCAGTTTGTAGCCACTACCTGTAATGGAGTCATACCCAAACTTTAGGAGCCACAATCCACCATTTTCCCTTCCTTATAGTTTGCTGTCCTCGGGAATGGTATCTCCTTAGCTATGTCACATACATTCAGTTAATGGGATGAATTTTCTACTTTCGGATAGTGTGATTTGAATGTTGAGTACCAGTTAGTTCTCGATGGGCAATAAATCATATTGATGAAAAATCACCAAGGAGCATTAAACAAAACACATAACTTACGTACCCATTGTACTTAGAGCCAATAAAGTATCAAAAATCTTATGGCTCAACCACTTTTTTATTGCCTTCGGTTTCAAAATGTAGGAAGAGAAAGTAACGGAGAGCAAGCAAAATAAATAAATCTATCAACGACCAACTTCGGACTAGAATCTAGAAACATACCTAAGATACCTAAGGGAAGAAAGCATATTTGAGTTTTACTCCTTGCATGTCTAGTAGGAGTGCGTGCTTCTTATCTTAACGCTATACATTTGGTTTAGTCAGTCCCTGAGATTTCTCATGGTAATCTTACCAAACAAGCAACAGATTGAGCAATTAGCGCGAAAGCCGTTGCACTAATGCGCATCCGTTTTCTTGCTCGGTCACTTTTTGAGAAAAATATCATCCCCTAAATCTATTTTAGCATATAGTTCGAGCTTCCTACGGAAAAAAAACTAGGTGAACTACAGTGTAAATAGATTTCCCCATTTTGCGTACTTTCAACCTGGATAAAAAAGAATAGCTAAAAAATACATAAATGGAGCGATAAGTAAGATAAAAAAAATAAAAGACTAAGAAGGGAGGGTACATTGCCAACACAGGATCAATATGATTGTTCTTGTAACTCAATCTGTTTTCCTCTTTTCATCTGCTTAAAAAATCCATCCAAGGATTCCCATAGCTCACTTTTCATCAGCGGAGTGGATATGCGCAAGTAAAAGGGGCAGATAAGCTGAAAATGTTGAGTTGACTTATCATCATCATCAGGTGTTGATGGAAGACGTGTCGAAGTGAAAAAAAAACTTAAGTTCTAGTAAAAAATTGATAAGGTAAATATCAATATTGTTTTATAAGAACTTTCAATGAATGTTGTTGTGCTCTAGTTCCTCAAAAAATCATGCAATTAGTGGAAGCTCTTAGAAAGCTAGAGAAGAAAGCAGCTACACTAGATTTGTAAATATGTCAAAGTTGACCAAAATCTTCAATCAATCAATTGCAAGGTTTATTATTTTCGGGACTTAATGCACATATCACCTGGTTTAGTTCAGTATGGTTTGTGTTATTCCTTCCTGTCTTGATAGTGCATCTGCCGCCCTTTTGTTCACTCCTTTTTTTTTTGACTCTCTAGAAAGCCTTTGTTCGTTCCACTTTGCTTGCCTATACAAGTCGTGTTCCTACATAATTAGATCTTTCTTCTGAGCTCTTCTATTACGGTACGGAAAAATCAAACCTATCACTCTCCAAGAATGGGTAAAAAAATTCAAGTTAGGGGAGCCAACACTCTCTAACTACCTATACTACGCCCCCATTGATTGGAAATCCTCAGGGAAAATGATCCCATAAACAAAGGAATACAGTACGAAATAGCAAAAAAAAGCAGACTAATACGATTCTAAAAAATAGATAATAGATATGGGCTTTCTGCTCAAATTGTCCTAGCAAAGAGAGATATGAAATATTTGAATCATTTTGGATTTCATAGTATACCAATGAGACAAACAATTACTATTTCATCTAACTTGAATAGCCAAGGACTGAATTTTACTATGTGGATTTTGATAACTCGAGAAGTTTTGATTTGGTTATGATCCAAAGAGAATAGGAAAGGTTTAACAAGCCATGAGAAAATAGAGTAAACTAACCATACGTTCTATTTGCAGAACATGTATACACCACGCCATACATCTAAATAGAAACATGGGCGGATGATCCCAGAATTTTGAATAGATCCGTGGGGATGAGAGAAGTTGTTGTTGAGAAATATTAAATTGGAAAGGAAGTCAAACTCCCTATGGAACCCGTGATCGGTTGTACCTGTACTTGCAGGGATACGAAATCTCGTTATTCACTCAGTTTCTGATCAATAATAAGATTATGCAGGAGAGATGGTTCAAGACGTAGTATTGGAACTGCTATGTAAACTTTTGTTTATTGAGGGTTTGAATCCATGCTTATTCCTTCCCCTACAAGAGGGTGCTGCTCAAGCAGCTCAGGAGGCGCCAACCCCACAAGGCCACAACCACAAGTAGGAGGCATGGACCAGTGGCCCGTCCTGTTCGGATGTAAAAGAAAGATGCAAAACTTTTCTCAAACAGTGGAGAAAAGGCATCGTACGTCAAAGCCAGATAAAGAATCTCCAACAAGATTAGAAATTGGGTAGTTCAAGTCCAAAGGATAGAGAAGAAATCCTATCTATCCATTATGGTCACCAGAATATTTTTCATCGAGACAAAACGCTGCTAATGCTGTAATATTGGAATATTGGGACTACTACTGTGAGCGGAAAAAAAACATTCTGTCGACTAGAGTTTTGATGTCAATTTATCACTAACTGCCTGCTGGCTGGGAGCTGTATGAGCGTAACATCCACGTACGGCTCAGTGAGAAGGTGGACGGAAATGGCCTTGTTGTTCCTCACTCCCGTCTTCAATGGGGTCGTCTGTAATTTGTTGCTTTCTGTTTCTGCCAAGTAGTGAAATTTCGGGCTCCTCCACTAATGTCCTGATGAGGAATTCAGTCATCAGCACTTGAGAGCTGAGACATGAGCAAAACCTGAAAGCTTAACCACTGCCCACTCACTAATTTCCTGCTACTATACGAGTCACACATGATGCTTGTCTGAATTCTGAAGATAGTCTCTGTCTGTCTATGTAACTTAGTTCGTTGATCTTTAGTCTTCGCTGCACAGTAACACCTGACTGACGAATTTGCCTTGACAATTTCAACTGACAGTATAAATCACCTCTATGCAGCTCTAATCTCACCACTGTGCGTTGTTGCTTTGACCCCCTGCAGCTGCTCAACCTCGCAAAGGTTCAGAGGAGCGATCTCTACCTCGCCTGATCTGGAACGACGACGGTGGCAACGGCTTCTCCGACGAGGGCTTCCTTCTTGAAAACACTAGCTTCCTTCTTCCACATGAGCCGGAATGGCGGAATGCCAGATCCTCCCCCTGCTGCTTCTTTTTTTCGCGACCGTGCCTTGGCACGTTTTTCATTAAGAGGAAGAACCTCTGCTGCTTCTTACATAGGTGATGGTGCAGCATTTCATCACCGAGAGCAACTTCTTCTGCAGGCGGCGAACGCCGCGATTCTCGGAGCTAGCCTCGCTGGTGGTCATATGGGTGGTGGTATGCCCTTCTGGTGGGCGCGGAGGACGGCGGCGGCGGCGGCGGCAGGCGGCGCCGGACGCGCGGAGGACGAACCCACCTGAATCAGAGGGTATATGAAAATGATAAGGGGTTATTTTGAAAATAGTCGGATCGCAATTAATAATCGCGATCCAAAATGGGGGGTTAAATGAAAATACCAGGGGGTAATCGATTTTTGCAAAATTCTCGATCGCGATCCGGTCCTCCGCTCGCCGGAGCGCCGCCTCACGCCGGCGTCCCTTCCCTTGTGTGCCTCTCCTCTTCTTCCTCTTGCTCCTGCCTGTCTGGCGGCAGTCCTAGCTTGCGTGGGCAAAAGGATTTCGCGAGCTCCAAGGGCCGGTCGGCGTTCGAGTTTGACAGACAGGAAACGCCGCCGCCGCGCGCGGCTCTCCGGCCGTACGTTCCTCGTGTCCAAATGCCTGCGTGAAATCCCGGCGGCGTGGTCCACCACCTTCCAATAGACGCGGTTGCTGCCGGCGCCGCGCACCTCCTGTAGTCCTGTCAGGCAGGGACATGCAGCGGCAGCGCCATCACAAGTTCAGAGCAGGAGAAGCTGGAAGGAGATGAAGAAGAGCGGCTGACTGCCCTATAATCCAGAGCTCATGAGCTGAAAAGAAAAATCTTTGCAGAATCCTAAAGAGGGCGCTGCGAATGTTTGAGGGTCATGCGCGCAAGCATGAGTTTTCAGGCAACACTGCACCAGCAGGCTGAACCTGAATGGCTTCTTCGATTCAGTTTCGTCAGAGAACGGGTAACAGAGCAAATCGGCGTCGAGGGTGCGGGTGGGGGGTTGCCAACAGTCAAGAGCACACGACACACGCGACCAAGGCGCTCATTCTTCTAGATCGAAAGCTACGGGACCTGAATCCTCGTTATAAAAGGTGCCGGGACTAGGACAATGTTGCCGTCGAAAATGGCTAAGGCTACGAGCACAGTATACGTGTGATCGAATTTGTTGGTTTCCCAGTGGCTCAAAACAGCGCGTCGGCGTCGACCGTCCAAATAGTGCAAATGTTGTAACGAAATCGGACGAGTCCAAACGCTCGAGTACCTTCCCATCTCGCCGGACGAGGCAGAGACGTACGAGAGCGAGTGGGTAAATGAGGGGTGAAAAATATAACCAGCCATGAAGCGGTGAGAGTGACAATAGGTACAGCGATACATCTGTTTCAAATTGTAGATTATTTTAATTTTTTTTATTTATAAATATTATTACGCACCTAGAACTACACTATATCTAAGTGCATAGCAAAAACTATGTATCAAAAATATTAAAATGACCTGCAATTTGAAACGGATAGAGTACTTGCGTACCTGTGAACAGATACAGTGAGTTGGTTCCTCTAGAAGATCAGCCGTCCTCACATTTCATTTCTCAGCCATGTAGGGTAATATATGTGGTAAAAGGAGTACATTTTTTTCTTGAGAAATTGTATAAGGAGTACTGAACAATATCAGAACTAGATTAGTCAAAACTAAAGAAGTTTATTTAACCTACAATGACCAAAACTAAATGACTTACATTAGTTTTGCATCAGAATGAGCATGGATGCTAACAGAGTGAAATTTTCCAAACCCCCACTCAAATAGTCAATGTAATAAGTACGTAATAACCATATAAAAAAATATCTTGCACTAGTATCCAATCTCCGTGGCATTCTTTTACCAATCTCCCTGAGCTGGGAGAGACGACTTGATCACCGGGCGGCTGACACCTCCAAACAATAATCAAAACAACACCAGTGAGCAAAGCGATAGCATACCAGGCCCCTAAAGAAACAAGAGTAACTGACATTCCGATGAAACTTCCCGTCTTACATATGGCCGCTCTCTCCGCCTCTAACCCCATTGACCCCC
This sequence comes from Setaria italica, assembly GCF_000263155.2. Classification (NCBI taxonomy): domain Eukaryota; kingdom Viridiplantae; phylum Streptophyta; class Magnoliopsida; order Poales; family Poaceae; genus Setaria; species Setaria italica. The sequence goes on along the minus strand of NC_028451.1, from coordinate 42,037,147 downwards.
AAAACCAAGAACCCATCAATCATCTCCGTTCTCCTCCTCTTCGGTTGCGGGCAAATCGATCAATCAACGGCGGCACGGCCGAGAGATGACGAGGAACAAGCGCGCCCTGCTGTGCTGCGGCGTGCTGGTGGCCGTGCTCGTCGTCCTCGCCGTCGTCTTCGTGGCGCTCTACTTCACCGTGTTCCGGCCGCGGTCTCCCAGGGTGGTGGCGACGGTGGTGGGGACGGAGATCTCGGCGCTCAACGTCTTCCCGCCGGTCCTCAACATCACGGTGCACGTGGACGTCACCGTGCGCAACCCGAACTACGCGTCGTTCCGGTACGGCGACGTGGTGACGGCGGTGCGGTACCACGGCGACGGCGTGGGGGAGTCGGTGGTGCCGGCGGGGGAGATCGGCGCGCGCGCGACCGAGACGATCGCCGCCAAGGTGTCGGTGGACACCGTCAGGATGGCGGCGACGCCCTACTTCCTGCCGGAGGCCGCCCTCGGGGTGCTGCCGTTAGAGACGGCGACGGCGGTGGCCGGCAAGGCCGTGGTGATGGGCAGGTTCAAGATCAGCGCGAGCTCGGAGGTGGCGTGCGAGGTCCACGTGTACTGGACCAGGAGCAACGCCACGTCGGAGTGCACCTCCACGGTCCATATAGGCCGGTAGCAGTAACGAGCATTATCCAGTGGTTCTGCTCCTCGTCCGAATAGATATTGTGCTTGTGTGGACATCAAATGTGCTCTGATCTGAAATTGTTAACGGCGGGGTTCTTAGGGACAGCAAAAATATCAGATGATTTACGATTTTTTTCCTTGCGAAACCCAATGCATACACTCACATTTACCCAACCAGAAGCTCTAAGAGACTGGTAGGTTGTAATTTCTTTGATTTTAATATAATGTACACAAAATACACGAATAAAAACACCCCAGTGAGCAGCATGTTTGATGACTGTCACGCAAAAAACAAGAAGACATGTGTGATGCCGCATAAACCTACTTGCTGTTTGAAAACGACCAAGTCCATTATAATCTACTTGCTTGCCAGTGAGCAGCATGCGTATCTTGGTTTGTGGCTTTGTGCAAAAACTTGGTCGACGAACAAAACAGAAGTTCTTTGTCGTCCGATCCTATTTGTTAGCTTCGCACACGACGAGCAGCAATGCCAAATTATTTTATTTATATACGTTGATATCAACAAGGGAGTCCTAAGTTAAATTGGGTGATTTTGGAATCTTCCTGAATACAAAAGATTTGTTTTTTCATCTTGTTCTCCGTCACAAAAACAAAATGATAATTTATTTGTCTGGTTATACCCTTTCGTTGTTCCTCAGAAATGTATTGGAAAATAAGTCATATAAATAATAATCTCCGCCTCACTTTGACAGATTGAATTCAAGGAATAATGTTATTATTAGATTGACCTAAGAAAAAAATTATATACTTCATCCCCTTTAAAATGTACTCCCTCCGTCCAGGAAAGGATGCAATCTGCAGTACCAAGATGAAGACAGCGACCAAACCAAATTACGGGGGTATTTTCTTCCACTGACTTATTTTTAGCACGTGTCACATCGAATATTTAGAGACTAATTAGGAGTATTAAACGTAGACTATTTACAAAACCCATTACATAAGACGAATCTAAACG
>NC_028451.1:42027601-42033323 GCF_000263155.2 Setaria italica | reverse complement strand
CATTGTCAAATCATGGACTAATTAGGTTTAATAGATTCGTCTCGCCGTTTAGATTCGTCTTATGTAATGTGTTTTGTAAATAGTCTACGTTTAATACTCCTAATTAGTATCTAAACATTCGATGTGACGGGTGCTAAAAATAAGTCAGTGGAAGAAAACGGGGCCTATATCTGTATCCCTATTTTCTCTGTCTCTCACTATCTCCCAAGCGCACTACGCACGTGGATCAAGGCCTTCACTCTCACACCCTAGGCCCTTGTTTACTTCCCTCCAAAATCCCAACTTTGACACTATGCAAAAAGAAGATTTCCCATCACATCAAACTTGCGGTACATGCATGAAGTACTAAATGTAGATGAAATCAAAAACTAATTGCACAGTTTTGTTGTACCTTGCGAGACGAATCTTTTGAGCCTAATTAGTCAATGTTTGGACAATAATTCACAAATACAAACGAAATGCTACAGTTACACATTTATGGCAAAATGACAATTTTGCCACTCCCAAATTGGGAACTGAACAAGACCTAGGTCACACCGCTCTTGCTGCAGCCCCCTGACACGCCTCTGTTCAGATTTTTTAACCCTAGCAGGTCGCACAACAGCTAGCCTGCAGCCCTACCCAGGTCTAAAATTGCATCCTTTGTTGGACACGATCCTGTTCCTAAAATTACATCCTTTACCGGACGGAGGGAGTATAACGTTTTAGACATCGATACGTACAATCCCCAATTTAGAGCTTTGGCCACTACATTTTCTATGAAATGCTAATAAAAACATGTAAAACTATTATGTTATTGACTCAAATAAAAACCACTATATTGTAGTAATATTTTTAGAGATAAATATTATCATACCCTTTTCACCCGACTAATGGCAGTCTTTGAGAAACGCCCGTCTTTGTGCGCTTTCTGACATTGCAAAACATGTAAAAGCGTAAACGTGGACGCGAGGAAGATCACCCTGCACAGCGTCTTCGCGCTGGACGTGCTCACCGGGGTGCTGCCGTTCCAGGCGGCGACGAGGCCGCCGTGCTCGCCCCGTTCAGGGTGCGCGCGGCGGCCCCGGTGTCGTGCGACAACGTCGTCAAGAGGCAGAGCAGCTCCCACTGCACGTCCACGGTTCAAGCTTTTTTTCTCTCTGCAGATTCTGCGAATGGGCATTCTACAAGAACAGCAGGTTACCTTGCTCAATTAGCACGGGGTTCACTCACAAGGATCCACTGTCTTATTTGTAAGTGATGTAGCAAAACAGTGAAATCCCTAGTATCAAGTTCATGACCCCTAGTTCCAACTCTGTCAACCCCACGTTTTCCCTCTTTAATATATCCATCAGCATGAATCACTACCCATGTAGAACAAAACAATGGCTACCTAGCGCATCCGCCAAAGCTTGTAGCGGCACCGGAACTTAGATGTTCTTTCCTAGCTCAACCTTCTTCACCATCCTTAGCGTGTTGTGGAAGATGGAATCCAGTATTCCAGCAACCTGGAATTTACATGTCAGTTTTCATTAGCCATTATTTTTTTCTGGACTCAGATACCAAGATATATATATTAAAATAGGGATGTGTACGCACCGTGAAGACTCCACCAATAATGGCGCAGACATTTGTGATGAAATGAGAGAAGGATCTTGGAACTTCAGTTACCAAGACCTGAAGTGAATGATAATAGTATTAGATGGATCATTCACGCGTTCATAAAACAGAGAAGATTAATGATAATGAGGGTGCCAACCTGCATGGGAGAAGGCTCAAAATGGAATTTCACAACAGGGACATAGAAGCTGTGCACCAAGCTGCTGTGTGCTGTGTATTCGTATTCCTCAAGCACTTTCAGTTCCTTTGAGGACCTCAGTGTTACAAGCTCAGTCTTCACAATTTGTAGGTAATGCTCAATCTAAGAATAACATGAATGAATCAAAATCTATGTAAATCATAAGAAACAAAAAGTATTGGAGCTGAAAATAACTGACAATAAGAAAAGATAATGAAAAGTTAGAAACTTACAGTAACATTGGCGTTAACCTCACCATGCTTAACCATGTAAGACTGGCCAGCTAATCTATCGTGGTATCCTCGAAGATAGGGAGTTAGTCTTACGAATTCATAGAACATCCTTGGCGAAAGTTTTTTGCCAAATGAGAACTGTGTCACATAGTGTGAAACATTTATCTGGGATGGATCAAAGGAGTGTGACCCAGATCGAGCCGATATAACAACACTCCCTGGAACCTGGTAAACAGGACATGTTATTATTAAAGACAGCAAAACACCCTTCTCCATTATCAACCATTAGCACAAAATTATCTCCATGCAAGTTTTAGTGTAGCTCATTTACCCTTTTGACCCGCACAAAACCTTCAATTCTGCATCCACCAGTCACGGGAGCAGGGCGCTTGGCAGGATCAACAGTCTTATTGGATTTGTCTTCCAAAGCAAGCACATGAGCTTCTTTCGGAATGTTTGCAACATACGTTTCCATTGCCTGAGGTTTAAAACATAACATCAGGAATTTGTTAAGAGCTAACAATAGATAATGTGGATCAACAAATAAAGGATATTTGGCCTTTTAGAGGTCATTTCATTTCCTCCTGCCTGATGTTTGGGATATAGAATCATAGTAAATACAAACATTGTTAAATCAGTAAAAAGAATAGAAACCAGGTGATCCATAACATACCGCAACTAAACTCTCTGTATCACGCTCCCCGTAGTATGATTCGTGATCATGGTGACCCTGATTCTCCCTGTGTAAACAAAAATTAGGGGGGGGGGGGGGGGTTCCTTGAACTAGGGCAAATATAAAAACAGATATAGAACAAACAAATGTTTGCAGACCAAGTAGCGTATCCCTGGAGACTAGCTAAGCAAACCCCAGAAGGTATCTAAATAGAATGTAAGATTACTGTGCTTACTTGACATCAGACCCTTTACGGAAAACACGAATGGATGGGTATCCTTGTATGTGGTGCCTGCATTTGATAAATTAAAGTGATGAAAAATATATTCTAGCTATTTTATTGATTAAGAAACATCAGAAAAATCACCAACCAAAAAAAGTTATAAAAGAACAACAGGTTTCATGATGTGAGTGAAAAGGAACAAAAACAATCACAGGATGTCTCTTGTGGTCAATACTAAGTTATCAGTACGTGTAGCTTGAAATGTGCATATGTGGCACCATCAAAGAAATGATCAGATCATCAGATACACAAGAGAGCATTTCATTATAGATGGTAAATATATATAATTCTGGCACCATTTTTATCTGTCTGTGAATATGGCAATTCACTATTCTGGCATCCCCTCTTTTTTTTGGAAAACTCGAAGAGGGGATGGGGAGATCTATATGACCTAACAAGCTCCAAAGATGACACCATAACGGCCAACAAGGCCAGAAACCAGAGCAGCCTCCAAATAAAATCTCAACAAATAGTCAAGCATCAAACAAATGTGGTCCCAAATAAATAGAAGAATGAGGCATGAGCTTTCCACGGAAACGTTCCTTGAGCAATTCCAGTCTTAATAGATCTTTTCAACTGAAGTATGAGAAGGAACAGTTCTCAATGCAAATAGTTCCAAAAACAAATAAGTACTACAGAAACCAGATGGAAGTGACATTGTAATTTTATGAAACACGATGGCATCATTATATTTTTAGACTCGCATCATAATACCACTTATTTTAGAGACTTTGTGACTACTTGACAAAAATTCTCATAATATATCCAACAATGAATTGTGATTCCATATTGCATCTCATACACATTCCAATCATTTTATGAAACACAATGGCATAATTATATTTTTAGACTCAAATCATAATACCACTTATTTAGAGGCTTTGTAACTACTTGACAAAATTACTCATGATATATCCAACAATGAATTGTGATTCCATATGGCATCATACACATTCAAATCATGTTGGTTCTGAATGTAAGTCTCAATAGTTACAGACCTCCTACACAAGTCAGCTTCCTCAGTGCAGTCAACCTTGCCAAGAAGGATTCTACCATCCATTTCAGGGTCATATCTGCACATGATCAAAAACAATGTCATCCATTAGCGGTGTAAGACGTTGATCACTAAGCTTTCTTTGGAGCATATAAAACAATAGTATTTACCTCTCCCTTATTATTGTCGCAGTCTTCTCCCACGAAGGTTTCTGAAAAAAAAAAAGGAGTAATAAGCAAAGTTTCAACATATTGCATATACTTCACCAGAAGATAACCACAAATATATTTTGGAATAAAAAGCATAAAAAATTAAGCATCTAAAATTAAATTAACCAAATTATGGCAATGGCTCCTGCTGCATTGTGGAGCAACTATTGTTCTGTGCTGTATATTATGTCCAGATGACTAGCACGTTATCATACAATAATTGTTGCCTCAGAAATATAGTAGCCAAAGTAATGAACGTAAATGAGTGAAAAGGAACAAAAAGGAAATAAATACTAACCAGTCGATTGCTCCAGTAACACCAGGGGGCATAAAAGTTGACAACCAAAACAGGATACCTAAAAAGGAATAAGAGCAGGATAACTAAGCAATATTAGGGATCCCATAAAAAATACAGTAGGGGTGAAATACTGCACCAAACATTAGGTGACAAATAAAGAATCTGGCCAAAAGAATTGGAGCTATTGAGATACGCTGAATATAAACTGCGACATGAATGTAGAGCATAAGATGGTGATGAAAATAATAACATGAACAATTATTTTGTTATTGATATGATACGATCTTACAATAAAAAAATGACCTCTATGTTTGATCAACCAGGACTGTAAGTTGGTAGATAACTAAATACTTACTGGTGCGAATAGCTATCAAAATTGCGAGATGACAAGGGAACTGAACCATCAACAACTTCTTCAACATCATCACCATGCTTACTGACAATGGGAATAGGCCCAGGGTGGAATTCTGATCCAGTTGGTACTAAATTCCGATCAATCGAAAACTTGCGAACAGTCTTCGTTATGTTCAATCTGTTCTGCATATGGATTTAACAGATAACTAAATAAAGTTAACCGAGAAAAAAAGATGATGCGGTGTGCAGATGTATACATAGCTTACAAAAGCTAGTGAAAAATGATTTTAACGTGCAAGATAGTATGCATGAGTACTTCAATGTTTCTTTGTTTTCTGAAAAATATAATGTCTCTTATGTTCCCCTTTTTTCTCGTACCGTTGAAGGATAGCAACTAATAATATTGCCATATTCTAAAAGATAGAACAAAAAAAAAAGCATATGAGGCAAAGATATATCTTACTGTTCCCAGCACATCACTGACATCAACTGATGCAAATTCACATGAAAGTGCAGGAAAGCTGTAAAAGACAACGGCAGTCAGTAAACATTTGAGGGAACAACAATTAAGCTTCACAGTCAAGAATTGCTGAAATTGTCCCAAATTCCAACCAACACCAAAGCCTTGTACGAGTAATTTGGTGTATGCTAGAGATGAAACCCAACAGGAACTACATGAACCAAGGAAGGGAAGAAATAAACGACACTTGATCCGATGTGTTCAAGGAAAAAATATAATGGCACTTGATTCCCCAAAACCATTCGAGAGCTCAAATGACCAGCAAGACTAATGAAACCAAATAATGCTGCAAACCAACAAGTGCCCTCCCTACAATTTGCAGTTGCCCTGAGTGGTAGCTTATCCAATAGATCTCACTACCTCAAGAAATATGATGTTGCA